>NC_049903.1:6898813-7064101 GCF_001411555.2 Juglans regia
TTTAAAAATTGAATGTTTGAATGTTAGACTCAGTTTAAAATTAGACTGAACTCAATTAAATCTTACGACTAAATACAGCCTAAATATGTGTTTTATCATTCATATCTACCATGTGAAAGAAAGATCAGCAATGCAGGCCGGATTAATTCGAATTTGAGATTTGTCACACCAAAGCGTGAAATATAAAATATTCTGACCATCCAAAAAAATTTGAATAAAATTAATTTATCCTCTCATTTTGATCATTTTATTTAGTTGCTGGTCAAAATTTTTTTTTTTATTTAATAATTAAAAAAGTAATTTTAAGTATATTGATATATATTTTTTATTTTTTAAAAATATTAAAATATATTAAAAAAAAAAAAAAAACACTAGACAGTAAGCCAAAGATAAGAATGGAGAGACAGTGCAGCCCCACTCAAAAAATTAACACCCATGTCTGAGGTGGCTGCGACTTTTATTATTGCTAGTGCCATGGATGGGATGGCTTTTCAAATGTCAAAATTTTCGGCCAGATTTTTGCTCTTGATTTCTGTCTCTCTGTGTGAATTTTGTCATGTTTAATTTTCAAAGCTAACTGAACTAGTAATTTCTAGTTACCTTTCGTACTATTGAACTAATAATGCATGAGATCGAGTCTTGACGTTGCATGCTGATCTTCTTGTGTCTTTCCAAACACAACAACCGCCGCCGATCCCTATCCCCTCGGGAAAATAGATTCCCGGCAAAATTAATATGACCTATTTTACAATTTCATAATATATATTTTCTTATCTCGATTTTTTGAATGTTCAATTAGATAAAATAATATTGAGCATCTTATATTCTAAAATTAAGTTTATTTTCTACATTTTAAATAAATAAAAAAATTGTAAAGGAGAATTATAAAAAAATCTTCAACTCTAAAAAAATCTTCAACTCCAAAAAAATCAACAAAGTAATTGTCTCAAAAGTTATTTCATGATCTTCAAATTCCAGACTTTGCCACCATTTTCTTTTCTCAAATTTTCTACATTTTTAATAAAAATAACTACCTCATCCACTAGGTTATCTTCATCAAGATAGGTATTGTTAGGGGTGTAATCTGTCTGGTTTGCTCCGATTTGGAACAAATTTTGGAACCGAACTGATAACACTGATTTTACATTTTCAAAAATCGATCCCTCACCGGTTACTCTTCTAAACTGTACTTCCGGTTTTACCGGTTCCGATATTAAAAAGAGGCAATTTATCATTAAAAAATCTGTTTATAAAAAAAATGTTTTAAAAAAATCTATTGAGAATTTATTAGGCTCACTACAAGAAATCTAGCCTTTTCCAGCGGTCAAAATCGTCACAAATACCTTTAGAAATCGCTGCATTTGATCAATTTCGGCGATTTATAAATCGCTGCAGGTTCGCCGCTATCCTAAAGCCATTTTTGATCAATTTCGGCGATACGCAAAAATCGTCACAAAGACTACTATTTCCGGCGATTTTCATCTGCCGGAAATGTTAAAACAATCGACAGAAATAGCCCTCCAGTTTACCTTTGAAATCGCTGAGAACTACTATTTCCGGCGATATTTATCGTCACAAAAACTTAATAAATCGCCGCAATAAATTATTATTTTTCTCAGCGATTTAAAATAATCGCCGTTATGAAGTATTTTGCAGCGTGTAATTTCCGCCGCAAAAAATTATTTGTGGCGATTTTATGTCGCCGAAAATATATTTCTGCTACGACAAAAACTATTTCCGGCGAGTAAAAATCGCCGGAAAAGATGTTTCAGAAAATTAAAAAAAAAATGCACAAAACAGTATAGAGAAAATATTATACACATCCAAGTTTTGCAGGCTTCACAATTTTACCTTACACTATGGATTGCCCTAATATTCTTTTTACACAAAAAAGATCCAAAGATCTATAGTAACTATACTAAGACTATACTAAGCATATTAAGGTAATAATCATGAGAATGAGAGACCAGTTCAAGGGACAAGCAGCAGAATAAATCAAATAAGCTCATGGATATGTCATCCTAATATTTTAAATGACAATTCTCTCTCAAAAAATGTCATCCTAATATTGTAGACCTGTGTCTACAATCAAAAACTAGACTGACCTTGATTATTGAGTGAGGAACATTCCTGCAGAGTACTGCTCCCCACCCAGCATACAATGAACGTAAACCACCCTTTCCAATAATTCCAAGCAATGCATTCCTGCAAAAACAGAACAATGAGTAACATGGAAATAGCAAACTACCAAAGCCAACTCTCCTTTTTTTTTGGAATAAAGCATTGCCGGGAGCCAGAAGCATCTGTAAACAAAACATGTTGGATTTTAATGCAAATCTGAATAAATGCATCAGCAAAGTAAAATACAATATTTTACCAATGGTTGAAACAAACCAATCCCTCAGTTGAATGAATTCGAGATTAAAGACAACATCAAAATCAATGCATAGTAAGCATAAAAGGATGTACTATTAATAAAGATAACACCAGGATCTTATAGTTATACCAGCAGTTCTGATAGTGTGAACCAACTTGCATCTGTTGTTTTATACGCTCGCTAGGAGTAAAAATAAATGAAGTAGCAATGCTTGCACAACCACCAGCCATACAATGGGCAATAGAGTAATACTCCTGCAGGAAAGAAGTGCGTGAGACTCGAAAGCAAATTAGTGTTACACTTACAATCAGAACCAACAGCCAACACAAAATAATTGAAGACTTTCCACAGGCTTCTAATTGTGTTCAACTCAGCTTTCTCTCCAACTCTACCCCATATAAATTTAAAAAAACAACACTAAATGAGGGGATAGGAAAGGCACAACTACCTTTGGGAAAAGAGGAATTCTCTAAATGCACTATTACACAAAGCTAAAGAGGTAGTTTTTATCTCAGAAACACCAATATCTGACATATGATAGTCTGTATATATACTATCATCAGACCACATTAACAAAACTATGTTTCTTCTCAACAATTGACCCTTTTTTAATCTTTTTCATTTCAGCTGGAGTGTATCAATTCAAATTTTGTAAGAGATAATAATTAGCAAGATTTTTTTGAAAATTATGTGGATTAAAATGCAAACAATATTGTGTGAATTCCATGCATGCAGTACAGGCCGGCCATACAAATAATGTTTCATATATATTATCCATCTTAGTGGAAAAGCAAGGCAAATTAGAGGCATATTGCAGCAGGCTTGGCGGGTTTTAAGTTGATTTCGGACGGCCGACAATAGAGCGTAAACATATATAATAAGCTAGAGGTATATATATATGATAGAAATGATTAAAATGAGAGAAGAGAGAGAAACAGAACATAATATTTATACATGAATGAAATGAACATGAGTTCGATCTACTAAATATGTCGAGTCATTAATGTAGAAAGATTAATGCAAATTATTATTATTATTATTTTTAACGCGTAAACAATCATGGAAAACATATTTTCAACCATTTAGATTAAACTATATATATATATATATATATATATATATATATGACTCAGTTTAATTTGCTTGAGGAAATTAATAAATAAATAAATAAATGAATACTGATAGTGAGATTAGATTGTGATGATGATTAGTGTGTAAAATAATACTTCATCTACCTCCATGTTTTTGTTTACATGCTATCTCCTGATCCGCCTTCATCTTGTAAATAGGTTCAGTATGAAGGCCCACCGGTTCATAATTCATAGTTAACTGCATGGGAGAACTATCTACAATCTACAACATTATTGTGAGTTTTGATAAACTAGTTGTATATTTCTGACTCCTTTTTGCTTTCTTGAAGAACTATCTACAATCTACAACAGCAAGACTAGAAGAATGGAGGGTCAAACGAAGGGATACACAATTAGTAATTGTGTATGTCCTTTTTGCATCATATCCTTTATATTTTCAAATAATAATTTTGATAATTAAAGATATAACTAGTCATGTTAGGATAGTTTCTGAAATGTCAGCCTCTTCACAATCAACAGCTCATGTTTTGAGTCTTGACCATTGAAGATTCTCTGTAAAACTCACTCTCTGATACCCTCAAAGATAAATAGCTGCAAAAGAATGTCTTACTCAAATCGTGTATCAGTATCTTCTTTATTATCATACTTGTAATATGCCAATTACTAATTTTGTGAGTAAGAGCCAACTAGTCATATATAATTCTTGGAATGGACAGAAATCTTATGTGATGCAGAATGTAAACTTCAGTCTTCAAGGCTGCAATTTTAGCAACTTCATGGAAGCTACTGGCAACAATATCCTATTTATAAGCAACTAGGGTATATGATCTTAGAACCGAAGTCCTTAATCTACAGCCTTCATGAATCTCATGTTGTATAGATATTTCTAAGTAGGTATGAGTGTGTATGATCAGGAACTTAATACAAGGTAAGTGGCTATTTAAGATATGCCAATATCGCCTACTGTAATCCAGAAATGAAAATAACGTCAGATAGAAATTTAAAATCAAAGGAACCAATAAATCAAAGAATACATGCATGCCAACAGGAAATCAAATGAAACATGCACCAACCCCAACACAGATGTCAGTATAACATGGAGGTGAACTTTAATATTTCTCATACTTAGCTTCTGGTGTACAAAAAATGAGCAATCCCTCAATGCAAAGAGCTAAAAATGGTTAAAGATTCATGAACATAAAAATTAGAAAAGAACAATTTACCTGGGGTCAGGTCAGGGAAAGAATGCTCAATAAAACGTGTTGCAGCCTGATAATTCAAGGTAGTAGAGGGTCGAAGTGGTGCTGGAAGAAAAAATTGAAAATCATGCAATCAGTTAAGAGGAAAATAAACTACAGCCAACACAAGAATATTGTCATTAGAAAATGAGATTCTAAAAAAAATCAAATTTGAGCATATGATAGTATGCTCTGCATATTAAATGACCCAGCCCAGCCACTTTCATCTTAAAATAAAGTAAAATCTTCATAGTAAGATTAGGAGTGCCCTTGTACTTGCAGCACCATTCACGATGACATTTTAAGATGAGAAATTTACAACAAATGTCAAAATTTCAAAGAAACAAATGTACCTTTACTCAAGTCTATGAACCTCTCTAGTTTGTCCTGATACAAGCTTATCTTTGCTACATCACATGGGCAGGGGAAAAAACAGTTTAGCAAGACCTAACGTCAAAAGTTCAAAATAGTTTGAATCAAACAATCAAATCCAAAAAGCAAATTATACAAGTGCAAATAATGAGCCCTTTATCTCCCAAATGTATAGACCAACAGAGAAACCAGAGCATTATGATAACCATACTCTAACCAGATATGTCAATCGAATCATTACACTCATTCGATATCATTCGTTACCTATCATGGCACATTTTTTTTTTTTTTATAAGTACCTATCATATAAGGGGATTACTTCGGTAAAACAGTGAAGTATGACATTAAAGTAAACAAACAATCATATTCAAGAGTTTAGAGGTAATTAAAGATAAAAGGCACTAAAAGTTTTCAAAGGAAAAAGCAACATACTTGGACCATTTCACTAACAAAGTTAAATCCTCCAGGTCCAATAAAAGATCCAGCTAGCAGATATCCAGTGATAACATGAGAACATTAAGCATGATTAACAATAATATCAGATAATCAGTTCAATGTAAAACTTGAACAGATTCTAACATTGCACTCTGTCATGTAAAAAACATAGATCAAATATAATCAGACCAGCTGTCCAGCACAAGCAAAGGCAATGCCATCAGTATTATGACTTTAAAACCATCGATATTATGACAAATCAAGGTGAGGATCATACTTCGGGTTTCCTGAAGTGTTTAATTTTATATGTTTCATTCATTGATTGTTTTTTAAACACATGGCAGTTGTGGTTATATAAATAACCAGATATTACTAAAATGAAATATAAAATTTAATTTAACAAACAATAGTAAAGATTTATACAGAAATGACAAAATCCACAAACACAAACCTCAAACTAAATAGCCCAAACCTAAAAAATATTGTGTTCTAACATAATGAATCAAAATTAAAAAATCAGCAACTTAAGAAATTTATATGTAGTACGTACAGTTGAAACAGTCCAAATTTGCTTCGAATTTGTCATCAATCTAAAGCAAATTAGCAATGAAATGCAAACCAAAAAAATTAAATTGATATATCTTTTCTAGCAAATTTAAACTTTGATCTCACTCTTTCAATTTGATGAAACAAATCGAAACAGTGAGATCACAACCCAAACTCCCAACATGCAAACCCACAACATATAAGCAAATAACATACAAAATAAAAAAAATGAAAAAACTACACATCAAATAATGAAGACATTTTCCTCCTATATATATTTATATTCCTTCTCCCTCAAATAACTCATGTAGATCAAGATGAAACAAAAAGAAAAGAAATCATGTGGATGCTCAATTAAATAAATGTATGATTTTGATTAATTCAGCTCAATCTGTTAATTGCATCCCAGAAATATATGCACAAATTAAAGAAGATCAAATATATATATATATATATATATTTATTCTATGAGCTACTGAACCTCAGTTTTTGATCAATCACCTATATATGGCCTCAAATCCAGACAATAAAGCTTATAATTCACTTTGACTGATCATGGTCATGAGAATCTACATATATATATATATATAGTACTATTCATGTTTCACGCTTAACTTTTCAGGGTCGAAGCACATTATCATGATTAACTTGAAGATTAAATTGAAAACCCATACCAGGGGTGGTCGTGGTGGTAGCTTGGAGTGGAGTGGTGGCTCGGGAGGAGCACGTCGGCGCTGAGGAGAGCTGGTGGTCGTGGGTTGCGAACAGAGCAAGGGAGAGAGGGAGGGCCTCGGGCTGCTCGGCTAGGCGTGGAGGAGAAGGGGGCTCCGAAGGAGGACTGTGGACGGCGCCGAGATGTGGGTGGTGGCGAACGGCACCCCCAGCGGCGGCGATATAGAGAAATCCAAGAGAGAGAGGTGAGGCTAGATTTGGGGAAAAGCCAAGAGATCGGTGCGGGGGCTGAGGGAAAAGGAAGGGTTGGCTGTCGAGGTGAGGTGGCGGTGGCGTGGTGGGGTCGTCGGTGACGGCTGTGCGTGGCGGAGGCTTGAAGGAGAAGAATTTGGGGAGAGGGGGGCAGGGGGCGGGGAGAGTTCGGCGAGGGAAACAAATTAATGAGGGAAAAACCTAACCAGCGGCATTTAAATTTTATGTGCTTTTTCCGGCGAATTTTATTCGCCGCTAATAAGTTTTAAATGAAGCATATTTTGTTACGGCGACAATTTTCGCCGCAAAATCCATTAATAATAGCGATTTTTCCATTTCGACGAAAAATTAACACGCTACAGTGTAAAATTATATATTGCGGCGAAAAAAGTTGCCACTATAGATGGAAAAGTCGCTGCAAAAAGTCAAGCCAAAATTATTTTCCGCCATTTCGCAACTTCACAGAGGAAATTGAGCGGCGACTTGAAAATCGCCGGAAATAACAGCTATTTGCAGCGATTTATGTTGCAACGATTTTAAAATCGCTGGAAAAGACCTGATTTTTTGTAGTGGCTATAAATCTTGTTAATATATATATATATATATATATATATTATGGGCTAGGTGTTCTCTCTTGCATACACCCATGGCAATTCTAAACCTATGGAATGAAGAAAAGAATGCAACTAAGCTATACTCATGTATGTTTTTTTTCTTATAAGTGATTAAAGATTTTATAGGGGAAAAAAAAAAAGACAACTAAAGCAATGCAGTAAGAAATAGTTACGCAGTTTAATATTACTACATAACTACTAGAAAAAATAGATATGTAGTAATATAGAACTGCAGAGTCATTCAAATTAACAAAAAATATCTCACAATAAGTTAAAAGCAACAACATCAAGCAAAATAATCATTATTTGTCTCTGTACCATAAAATTGGAACAAGAAATAAAATTATCATAAACCAGTGAGTGTGAAGTAATGAAAGCTGACCGTTTGATCATAAGCATCTATTCATTCACTATCTAACAGTAAGAGATTATACTCAATTCCATCTCGAGCAATTCTCTTCAAGGGTGCACTCCATAACCAAAGTCTCTTTGTGCAGGGTCAATGAGTTGTTGCTACTTGAAATCCACTACTCCTACAAAGAAGGTATAACGCAGAAAGTTGAAGCAAAATACTTGGTTAAATTGTGACTCGTAACATTTGATCAATGACAATAGAAATACACAAACAAAAATAGTTGAAACTAGCAACAACTATGCGATCTGGATTGCAGCACTTACAATTTCAAATTATGGTTTGAGTTCCATATAGTTTCCCAGTCAACACAATACGAGCAACAAGGAAAAAATATAAAAATGAAAACAAAAAGGGCATGGAAACAAAAAGAACATGTAAGGCTGAGCACCAACCAATTCAGAGTCGGTATGGCCAACCTCCGACTCTAACTCCGACTCCAACTTGTCGGAGCGGAGTCGGATCAGAATTGGATTTTGGACTTTTTTTGTTTTTCTTTTTTAACATCATATTTGGCCTTTTTTTTTAAAAAAAAAAATTGGGCTTTCAAATTTCAATTGTTTCAAAAATTACAATCTAAACTAAATAATTCACTTTTGATTCCAATAAAAAATACAACTAACTAAAAACAAGTACTAACATGCATTCAAAAAAAAAAAATTAAATTACGAACTTCCAAATTACAAACTTCTAAACCGCAACAAATGAACCAAAATAAAGTAAGTAAATGTTACAAACTTCCAAATGTTCCAACTTTCAAATTGTGCCTGAAACAAAATATTAGTAAAGAAAACATAAAGGAGCATAGGAAATGCTTGACTGCGTTTTTGGCATTAGACTAATGGTTTCTGACTCCAGAAATGGAATTTGGGTCCTAAAATAATACACGAGATCAATAAAAAAATGTTTATAAGATTAGATATGGATAAGTATACATATATATGTATGTATACAAAAATATGTATTCTCTCATGCATAATAATTAATTATTT
The DNA here is from genome assembly GCF_001411555.2 of Juglans regia. Taxonomy (NCBI): domain Eukaryota; kingdom Viridiplantae; phylum Streptophyta; class Magnoliopsida; order Fagales; family Juglandaceae; genus Juglans; species Juglans regia. The sequence continues at coordinate 6,907,815 of NC_049903.1, forward strand.
TTATTCCTTACCAATAATAAATCAAATTCCAGCCTTCCAGACACCAACTTACTCTGCTCCATTTTCAACCCGCCCAACAAAACCCAGCTTGCTCCCCATTTCCTCACCCACTCATTCTCACTTCTATACCAAAACTCACATGATTATTATTAAAACTAATAACATTAATAATATAAATAAAAGATAGATTCACATAAAAGAAATAATATAACAAACACATATCATAAACCCACTACACAGATCATATCACCAACACTCATGATTGAAATCCTGCGTACTTACTAGCTAATTTTAAACATCACAACAAGCATTGGAATATATATTACGGGTACTAGCAGTATTCTTAAAACTTGAAAACTTTCAATCTTTACACGTGCATAACTAACAAATGCAGCAGCATACTTAAATTTTCAAATCATCAACAGAACCATCTTTATAAGTTATAACACAAAACCATCAAAATTAACAGTTGCATCAACATAATATGTTCATCCCAGACACATTTTTTAACAAAAGGAATATCAATTCTAGGCAAACCAAGCAACTCATATCTGCAAGCTTATTTACATACAATATGGATAATGCACGAAAATACTTCAGTGCCTAATCTACACAGCAAATGTTCAAAAGTTTGAAATTCGAGAAGATCAAATGGTGTTTCCTTTTGTGCCACTTAAAGAAAAGTATATAAAAAATACAGGTGGATTTGAAAAATGAGAAAGTTATGGATGAAAACATCACTAAAACAACATAAAAAATTACATATTTTTGGGTAATAGATTCCTTAAACATAATCAGCAAAATAAACCCAAATTACCAATCAGCAAATTAAATTTCAATCATTTGACCGTATAAATCAATACACGACATGGGCAGTCTAGGAGCTTACTGTGGTGAACCATGATCTGCTCGTAGAATAAACCCAAATTACTAATCAGCAAATTAAATTCCAATCATTTGACCGTATAAATCAGTACACGACAAAGGCAGTCTGTGAGCTTACTGTGGTGAACCAAGAATTGGAAGAAGCACTATCAAGAGCCAAATCTGGAAATAACCATAGAAAAAATCAATATTACCTCAAAGATTTGATTAAAGAACAGAGACATGGGTTTCGGTAACTTACCGACTTCGAATCTTCGATGGGTAGTGATTAATCAATAGGCGATGGGGATTCAAGGGACGGCGTTTACACAGCTGCAGCACAACTCAAAAGGCCACCGACAGGACAAAATGGGGAGAGCGGTGGACTTGGGATCTAGAAACGACACCGTATAATATACTATGAATCTATGATATATATTAATATATATGAATATTACTAATACTATAACATACTATTAGTCTATTACTATATCTTATAGTATAATTACTAATACTATCGTATCATACTATTACTATTATAGTGTTTAATTTATTAAAACTAATAACATTAATAATATAAATAAAAGATAGATTCATATAAAAGAAATAATATAACAAACGCATATCATAAACCCACTACACAGAGCATATCACCAACACACATGATTGAAAGGTACTCTTGCGTACATATTGGCCAATTTTAAACATCACAACAAGCTTACAGTCAATACTCTTAAAATTTGAAAACTTTCAGTCTTTACACGTGCACAACTAACAAATACAGCAGCATACTTAAATTTCCAAATCATCAACAGAACCATATTTATACGTTATAACACAAAACCAACAAAATTAACAAAATCATCAACATAATATGTTCATCCCAAACACATTTTTAACAAAAGGAATATCAATTCCAGGCAAACCAGGCAACTCATATATGCATGCTTATTTACATACAATATGGATAATGCACAAAAATACTTCAGTGCCTAATCTACACAGCAAATGTTCAAAAGTCTGAACTTTGAAAAGATTAAATGGTGTTTCCTTCTGTGCCACTAAAAGAAAAGTATATAAAAAATACGGGTGGATTTGAAAAATGAGAAAGTTATGGATGAAATCACCACAAAAACAACATAAAAAATTACATATTTTTGGATAACGGATTCTCCAAACATAATCAGCAAAATAAACCCAAATTACCAATCAACAAATTAAAATCCAATCATTTGACCGTATAAATCAGTATACAACAGGGGCAGTCTAGGAGGTTACTGTGGTGAACCAAGATCTGGAAGAAGCACTATCAAGAGCCAAATCTGGAAATAACTATAGAAAAAATCAATATTACCAACACAAAGATTTGATTAAAGAACAGGGACATGGGTTTGGGTAACTACCAACTTCGAATCTTCGATGGACAATGATTAATCTAGATTGAGAATGTAAGAGATCAATAGGCGATGGGGATTCGAGGGACGGTGTTTGCATAGCTACAACACACCTCAAAAGGCCACCGAGAAGACGAAATGGGGAGAGGGGGGAACTTAGGATCTAGAAACGGCACTATATAATAAACTATGAATCTATGATATATATTAATATATTAATATGAATATTACTAATACTAATATCACTACACCACATGGAGTACACTTCACATGTACTCCCTTCACATTACTCTATGCCACACAGAGTACACTCCACGTGTACTCTTCCCAATCCACACAACGTCACATCATCACCACAACACGTACTTCACAACCACACTTCCCAACTATGCCCAATACTTCACATACACAACACATCATAATACAAAGAACTCTACAATACTAACAGCACAGTTTACATCTAATCAACTAATCAACATCTAGCATAAATAACGAGGGATAGAGAGTTATACTATCAACGGGGTTGACCCGTGCGTTGATCGCTGACCATCACGGTTGATGACATTGGAAGGGTCGTACGTGGCAGCTAACCCACGTACAGTGGCTGTTTGGGAGCTGTTTGGGCATTTTGATAGCTAAGTATGGTCTTGGAAGGGCTCATGGTGGCCTGGTGGCGGTAAGGGGAGGAACTCGGCATATCTAGCCATGTACAGTGGCGGTTAGCCATGCATAGTGGCTGTCCACCATGTAAAGTGGCAGTTCTTGAAAGGGGCCGAGCATGGAGGGGCTTGGAAGGACCTTGGCGAGGTGGTGGTGGCGTCGGGGTGGTGCCACGGTGGCTGGAGGCGGCGGATCTAGCTTGGAGTGGAGGAATGACCCGTGAGAGTGTGAGAGAGAGGGGACGTGCAAGAGGAGTAGATCAGAGCTATGGGTGGCTGGGGTAGGCTAATGGTGACCAGAGGAAGCTCCGGTGATGGTGCGGCGGCCTGAGTAGCCACGGGTGGCGGCATACGGCGGTGGGAAGGGGAGAACCCGTGCTTTGAGGGAGGGAGCCCGTGCGTGAGAGAGAGGCTATGGTCCTCGGGTCAGGGGGAGGAGGAAGAGGGAGGGAAGGGGGAGCTTGTGGTGGTGCTCGGTGGCCTGGGTAGCCGCATACGGCGACACTAGGGTTGTTGGTGGCATTGAAGCCGTGCGAAACCCATTTATGGGTTGGGTGCGTGCGTGCGACGGAGGGGGAGAGGGAGGATGCCGTGGCTTGGGTTCCATGGAAAGGGTTCACCGGCGAGAGGGGAGGCCGTTGGTGGCGGTGCAGTGGCTTGGTTGGCCGCGTACGGCGGTGGAAAGGGGTTGTGCAAGGTGAAACCATGCGTGAGAGGCTGCGTGCGTGCGTGGGGGAGAACGGTTACAAGCTGGGAGCTGGGTTTGCCGATGGGAGCTCGCCGGCGTGATAGGACACCTGTGGTGGTGGCAGTGAGGCCAGGCGACGCTGGGCTAGGCAGAGGAAGAATCTGCTAGGGAGAGGGGACGTGCAGCGTACAACATAAGGGGAGAGAGAGGAGAGAAAGAGAGGGAAGGGAAAAGTGAGGGAGAAGGAAGAGGGGGTCTGGGTTTTAATCTTGATCCCTTTATCATGGAATCCTCAAAACGATCTAACAATAGAAGATTAAAACACTGATTTGAAAATGCGTAAACATTAACTTAATTAAAAATATCAAGAGGAATTAAGGTAAAATATTATTTAAACTAAATTTTAGTTTATAAAATAATATTCCTTGATTATTAATAAAATGATGAAATCTTACTTAATATCTTTAAAAGAATAAAATCATTTAATTTAATTAGAGTTTTAAACATAATTTAAATCTCATAATATTTTAAATAACTGGAATCATTTTAATAATATTATTAAAATGATGTCCGACAATTATAATATTTTTGGAGTCATGAACATTCAATTATATAGGTCAACTAAAACCCAACTCGTTAAGTTAAATGTGTCAAATTTTCAAACTCTAACCCAACTCATTTAGATAATGGGTAGGGTCGTGTCATGTCACTTGTTTTGACCCGTTTAAGAATTAATTAGAAATATGTTAACACGATACGACTCATTTAAACTTGTTTGTTCAATATAAATGGGTTGAACTAAAATACATAACTTATTTGACCTGATTAATATAATATCACATAAAAATTAAAATCTATATTTATTAATAACGACAATAACTTAAAAAATATATATCAATATTTTTCAAATTTTAACATATAATAAAATTAATATTACAAACCATATTGTAACAAATATGAGCATAGATCTAAAATTATAATCTCAACAATAAAAATATAAACATAATGAGAAATTTCAATATTACAATTTAAAAATAATAAAATTTTAATTTTGAAATAAATTTTAAACAAGTCAAAACGGATTGATTTTGTTTTATGCAGGTTAACCCGTTATTGACCCGTTTATAAATTATGTTTTAACAAGTCTACCCGTTTTAATCCGAATCTATTAACATCAAACCTTAAGGATAATTTCACATCGTATTCGTATTAAATTTATTGATCGTCATCTTAATTTTTAAGTCATGTTTTCAACTTTGATAATCGTGAGTTTTTTTCTTTTTATTATTGCAACATTTGTAATCCATAAGTCACATCAACGCTAATAATCGAGAATCGCATACAAAAAATAAAAAATCTATTAAAAGAAATTTAAAATGTGAAACGCCTAGATTGCGAGATATAAGAGCGAATTGGGTCGGGCGACCCATTTGATGCGGAGTGGGAGCTACCAGAATACTTGAGTGTGATCTAAGTTATAGGTGTTGCTTGGTTATGTCCAATGAAAAATAGTAATTGATTTATTATTTATAGTTATTATTTAATTTCACATCTTATATTTATAAGATATAGAGTGTAAAATCTTAAATAGTAACTGACGAGAAAAGTTTTTTATTTCCAATTGCACTTGGATCGCAAGACCGACGCACACTATGCTTTGCTGGAACAGCACCATGCAAGCAATGCTCAAGGCATTGTCTAGGATTATTTTCTAGTTATAGATCATTTTCTTTATAGCTTTCATGGTTCACTTAGTTATTCTCTGACTGTAATTATTTTCCAGTCGAGAATTATGGACCATTATACTGCACTCTTAATAAAGTGCTCTGTAAAGTCTGTCATACCAATATTACAACTTAAGTTAATTTCAGTGGAGTGTAAATGTATTAATTTACTACAATGCAACTTAATTTAATTGACATTTAGCATAAATGCAAATTGAAGACTTGTCCATGACTATATGCTTACTTAATTCAATATTTAAATCAAGGTTTTATTAATCACATCCTCCAATCTCATCCACTATTTCATTCATCTTACCTCATATTTATCTTTTGTTTTTGTTCTAGAAACCAACAAACAAACACAAACTAAATATTTTTCAATACAGATTAAAGGATTTTTTAATCATACGGTTCATGAAAGATGAAATAAAAGTGGTAAAAGACCGCACCTTTTTTTATAAAGGAGCAAATGTTAGGTATCAAAACCAAATAGAATATAGAACTTAAAAAAAAAAGTTTTCCTCACTATATAAAATCTTACAAAACCAAATAGTCTTTGAACGACGACAAAGAATAGGTTGGCACTCACATCTGTGTTTGTGCGTGACGGTTTGTGTGTTTTGGGTTTTAGAGATGGCAAAGTCAAAGATCACAAGAACGACATCAAAAATCCATGCAATATCCTTGCCATATGTGGAGTAAAGAAGCTAGTTTTACTCAAATCAATTCCTTCCATGGGCAAATCTTAAGAGCAAATGTTTCCTTCTTGGCTATCCGAAAAACACAGCTAAAGCGAAGGACGACAAAAGGCAACATAACAAGGTGCAGATCAAGTGTCTGTGTGAAGGAAGAAGTGAATGAGAATGGAGACAGGACGAAAATGCGAAAGAGATAGCCTACAAGCAGTAAGCAAGAACGGCTGAAAAGTCGTTGTGCGCTAGTTTGTAGTTGAGGGGCATAGTAGGGGTGCCCCTTTCTAAAATTTATATTTAATATAAGGTAAGCTTTTTGAAACACTAATTTTGGAGTTTTCCCGCACAAGCAGTAGTTGTTGTCAGTTGGTGCCATAGGAGGGTGTTGGGTTAAAGTCCCACATCGAGCAATACCCTCGCATTTAGTAGCCACCGTTGAGTTTGAAACTCTGAACAGACTGTCGGTGATAAGTCGGAGGAAGGTGAGGATGACGTCAAGTCATCATGCCTCTTATGCCCTAGGTGACACCCTCGTTACAATGATCAAGACAAAGGGTTGAGATCTCATGAGGGTGAGGCCAACCCCTGCCCATCAGGAGGTTCACATCCATTTAGAAACATATCTAAAGGGGTAAAGAGAGAAGTCAATAGAGAACTACCAAACCCAATGACTTTGATTTGTTTGACCCATTCTGTCATCAATCACTACTGGGTCGGTTTGTGAGTCACCCAAAAAAAAGCATAAAAAAAACTCAAGCATATATGTTTTATGAAATGATCAGCTGCCTCATTTATGTTATGCCCTACATCGTGTTCATGTTTGTTTATTGAGCTTTCTTCACTTCAACGCCATGCGCTTTGCTTCACTTTATAGAAGAGAGAGACCATTGTCTTAAGACTGAAAAGCAAGCGCAAGCAATAGAAATGATGGTACTTCATGCGAACAAACAAACCAACCCCAAAAAACTTACCAAAAGGACAATAACATCCAACTCAACAAGAAACAGTCAAACCAAGAGCAAATCTATTACTATCACTATCACTATCACTATCATTTTCTATGAGCAAGTTTTCTTCCTCATCCTCCTAATTTTCATCACTATCTTCGTCATTAATAAAATCAATGGGATCTATAGGTCGTAGAAATTCTAGAATGGCTGACACATTAACTTCAACATAATGAAATGTAGTCAATTCCTATGGTTTCAACAATTGGATATAGTTTTTAAGACTCGTTCTCTTGATAAGCCTAATATGGTTCTTTATTGTTGGGGTCACATGCTTATGTAGGCAAGACATCATACATGTTCTTGCCAACAATGTTTTGCACAACTTTCCAATCACTTCCCTATCTAGCATCATGGAGATAAAATACTTGTTGTGTTTGGGATGCCAACATGAATGGGTCTACCTTGTTCCATATACAATATATGTTAATGTTGGTATGATGTGCATCTACATATAGTCTCTTTTGATCACTAATGTCCCACAAATAACATTTTAAGAGGTATACATGAAGACAATCCATGTAGCACAACTACAATATATCTTTTAGCACACATTTGCATCGTATCCCCTATTAACTACCATGCCACAACATTGGGTGCGACGATTTAGTTCATAATCGTTTGTATAGAACATTGTTTAATTATTTATACAACCTGAGTATAACAAAATTCAAGGGCTAGAACCACACGCTAATGAGTAAATTTCATCCGATACATCGTTAGGACACAACATACACCTTTTTTTCATCTGTTGGATTGAAGTATAGAGAAGGTATTTAAAATTAATATGAACAAGCTAGTTAATTCACATACGTCAATAAGAGTAGAAATCATTTAAACTAGTAGCGTACACATCCCTTGAACCACTCAAGGGATGCCTCACTTCAACTTTTTGCATTGATCTTCTCATAATGCTCACTACAACATGAAGTACATGTAAATACAACATTAATATATACAAAATGAAATAGATAAACATAAAATACTCAAAACCAAAACTCACTTGACGTAGTCTGCAATCTCCATATAATTAGGTTGTGTTTGGATATTGAAGTGAGTTGAGTTAAGTTGAGTTGAGATGATAAAATATTATTAGAATATTATTTTTTAATATTATTATTATTTTAAAATTAAAAAAATTGAATTATTTATTATATTTTGTATTGAAATTTAAAAAAATTATAATGATGAGTTAAAATGAGTTGAGAAGAATTAAGTAACCAAACGAAACCTTAATTAACATGTACGATGTGCTTTTTAAAAAGAAAAAGAATTTAATAGCTTTTTCAGGAAGCTTACGGGTCTAAGAAAAGAAAAAAAATTAATTGTTTATTTTGGAAGCCTAAGGGTTCAAAGGTTGAGATGAACTTTTTATTTTAATCAAATCTTTTCTCATAAACTAGAGAGATAGATTATGGAAATCTATCCACCTCAATAATGATATTTTTTATCTATCAATTTAATAGTAGAGAATAATTATATTATTTTTTAAATGAATAAATTTAAAGGATTTAAAGAAAAATATTTTAAAGTCTTAAAAATAATACAATTGATTTATTTTAATAAATCATATTTTAAAATCAAGAATATTCATCTTAAAATAAAATAATTAAAAAAATAAAAAAAATTGTTTATTTCAAAATATTTAATTTAAGAAATTAATAAAATGACGTAAATCATAGGATTCGGATATTAAAAATAAAGCACGAGAGCCGCATTAATATGGACCTGTTATTACTATATACAAATAATTTATTATTATTTATAAATTATTTATTAATATTAACAAATAAACTCTATGAAAAATTTAAAATAAATAAATAAAAAATAAACAAAAAACTAATAAATTGTAAAACTCATCACTAACCCACGTGATACCCATCCCCTAGCCTGATGGAACCCATCCGGACGACCTTAGGAACGCCAGTGGATAGGTCCTCACCTGCACCCGTGTCTTTTTCATAGACCTTCGTATCATGTCCAAACCCATCATCCATACATCCGTCCAATCAAGGACCCATCCAATGCAAAAGGACAATGTTACCCCTGAGAAGAAGGTACCAAGAAAAACCACGGGGAAAGTGAGAGGCACCGAGACAGTGATGGAATAAAATATTTCTGGACGAGGGTACAGTGGGACCCACTCTAAAGCGATAGGGGAGAGTAGCTGGCTTCCAATTGGGTGGACGAAGATGACATGACCGTGCTTTAGGATAAGCACGCCACCTGTTCCCTTTTATTTCTTTTATCAATAAATAAATGTTAGCTCACGTGACACTCGAAAATAAACAAAACAAGAAAACAAACAAAAGCTAGCATAAATAAAATTCGAGAATTTGATTTTTTTTTTTTAAAAGACCAACTTTTATCTAATTACGATGATGTAATATTATTTATTGATTTTTTAATTTCATATTTTAAAAAGTAAATAATAATAAAATGTAAGCAGGACATGAATACTTTAGGGACGTTTGGATTCGAAAATGACTTGAAATGAGTTGAGATGAGTTAAAATAAATTGTGAATAGTAATGAGATGAATTGTGAATAATAGTGAGATTTGTGAGTTAAAATTGTTGAATAGTAATGAATAGTAGTGAGATGAGTTGAGATGAGTTGAGATGACTTACGAATCTAAACATTTATTTTATATTACTCTTTAAATAAAAACTACTATCTAGAAAGTCTGAGGTTAATTAATAAAATAATGAGGAATTATGATCTAAAGATTTTTTAGTTAATTTCTTCAATAGTATTAAATATTTAATAAATATTAAAATGTTTTTAATTTTTTTATAAAATAACTTACAAACCTTATTCTTCTGTTAATTTTTCTTTCTAAAAGAAAATCTAACTTTATCACTTTTGAAAATTAGGAAAATAGCAATATTTCAGGGTGGTTGCAAAAGTCCAAAAACCTCGACCATCTCGCCAAAAGTAGCAGCGTTTGGACGGGGCTTGGTTTGTTTCTTAAATCTTTATCAATTTTAATTTATTATTATAATTTTTTAAATTTTAATATAAAATATTTTAAATAATTTAATTTTTTAAAATTTTTAAATTTTTAAATAATAATAATAATAATAAATATTAAATTTAATTTAAAATTAGATTCAACTCAATTTAGCTGAGAGCAGCCTTAGCAAGCATTTAAAAACTACTTCTGGTTTTCCCAATCCTTTCTTCTCTCTCCTCCTCCCCTATAAATTCCCCTCTTCTTCCCCCACTTATCCACCTTACGGCAAAACCACCCATTCACCGAACAACAAATTCCAGAGTAAACCGAAAAAACAAACAAAAAAGAATGAACTATCTGAACCGTGTTTGGATGGCGGCGAGCGTCGCAGTGGTGCAAGGCCACGCGGATCAGGGGCGTAAATTGAAATCCGGCGTTAATTCCTTTCAACTCGGTAGAAGGAAGTTCTTCGGCAACAACGATTCCTCGGATCTACGGCCACTATCCTGCTTGGACGGATCGGATCTATACGAGTTTTTGGGAAATTCGGACATCGAAGAAAGGAAGAGACAGGCCGACGAGTCTCTCAGGCGGGTCATGTACTTGAACTGTTGGGGCCAGGGCTGAGGCGTGGCGAAATGAGCTGAAATTGGAGCCGGAAGTCGGGAGTAGTGGGTGACTCGGGGGAGACCGAGTAGGATCGATCTGGACTGAGGACAGATCTGGCAGGGGAGTCGAGAGTTTTCGGGGAGAGGATGAGATGTATGGATGTAAATCACTAATCTCGTAAATTTGTATAGAAACAAGAAAACAGTTTTTATATCAGTGAATTCTCTCTCTGGTTCTGAAATCTGTTGGGTTTTGCTGGCGACATACTCATATGAACTCTTACTTTTTCTAGATGTTGGTTCAAATTGGAAATCCTAGATTTTAGATAGCATAAATTAAGGATGCGCAGTTCAAATTTATAATGACCCGAGTGGATATATTTTCATATAAAAGGATGGAAAACTCTACTTGAAAGTGAATTCGAAACGGTGCTTGTTGAAGAGGCGCACCCTTCTCCTTCTTCCATTGCTAACAGATTTTCCTCATCTAACAGTGGAAGCAACTGTGTGAGCCCACCATTTCAGATTATTTTTCATGTCAATGTCATCGCTCAAGGGAGGAATTTTCCAAATCATCAATGGGTTCTGTGACTTTCTTCTCTCTAGAACCTCCCAAGCTTCAGAAAGATAAGGCCTTGAAGTTGCAGATTCATCAGTACCATCTTCTTCCTCATCTTCCTTCCCAAATCTTCGCAACCCAGGAACGACTGAAGCTAAGATTGAATTCCTATCTTCTTCTGAGAAAACAAAACCCAGATCCATAAACCCTTTTAGCTCTGCAAACTCAAGGGTAGACAGGCTCTTGGTTTCGCTTCTCTTCTTTCTACTACATGTGACCTTCTTCTTGGACGATACTTGAAGATCTGTTGGATTAATTTTCTCCGGTTCCGTGATTTCTTTTCCAGAAAGGATGGTACGGAGCTTTGGTGAGAGAAGGACTGTATCTGGTGACATAGAGCCGTAATTGAAGCTTGCTTTAGAGCTCAATTGGTCACTCAGGGACCTTCTATGGAGGGTTGGGACGCGAGAAATCTCTGGTTTTCGCGGGTTTTCTTGAATTTGATGAGCTGTGTTTGCTTCGAAGTCGGACGAATTCTGTACATTTGAGAGTTGTTTCTTGAAGATTTTGAGGCCAAACCAGTAAAAATCAAAGAGCTCTATGACCTCCTCTGGATCCATCGATGGCCGGCTATGAAGGAAAAAAGATAGATTTTTCTAGTTTGTGTACAATAAGAGCCCTTGTAATTTGTAAATGCATATATATGGGAAAACTCTTGAAAGCGAATTCACCAAATACGGAGGGGGAGGCGGAAATGGTGAAACTGAGACAATTCACAGCCTCTTTTTCTTCTTTCGTATTTTCTTTTTTTGTTTTGTTAAAAAAAAAAACAAAAACAAAACAAAAAACAAGCTGACTGCCATTCCGCGGGATCAGTGCTCCAAAGCGCCTGCACTTGGAGTGGGAGTGGGAGTGGGAGTGGGGAGCTCCCAGAAAAGAGTTATTTATTTATTTAACTGAAACAAACTTTATTAATCTGCAAGCATATTTATTTTTATAATTATTGTTATCTTATTTAATCATCACATTTTAAATTTTTATATAAAATAAAATAAATAATTTAAAATTTTCAAATTTTAAAATAAAATTAATATTAAAAAAATATATTTTAATAATATTTTATTTAACTTAATAACCATCTTATTTCGTTTATAACTACAGAATTTGCTTCGGGAGTGGCAGAATTCAATAGCTTGAAAATCCATAGTCAAACTCCTAATATTAGCAAGTATAGCCCTCTGTTCAGACAGAACCTCCTCTTCAGCATTAACATTTCAAAAATAATTTGAGTCTGTCTCGACTATTAAAGTAGCAAGAGCTTCAATAGTCAAAACATAACACACTCTTTGTACCACATTATTAACAGCCATTAAAACAGAACATTGCGTAAAACAGCACCCACACCTAATATATTAGACGCAGAAAACAATGCTCCATCCACATTTTTCTAAAAAAACTCTTTTTTCTGAAAAAACTCTTCCAATTTGAAACTAGCTTGAGGGGGGTGGGAGCTTTGGCCCTTCACTTTCCTCGTCTATATTTTCAGTTTGTATTTTGTTTTGTTTTGGTATATTTTTTTTTAATCTTTATTTTCAAGTCTAATAAAGGTTAACAATTTTTGGTGATCCTAGTCTTAGCACAGTCTCTGTTCCTTTTCAACATTTTTGAGATTTATGTTTTAGCATAGCCTCTTCTACACTACACTTTCAGGTGACCTCTCTTTTCATCTTTTCTCTTTTGACCCGAAACGTTAGGTAAAGAGTCGCTTGGAACGGCAGTATAGGGCAAAAGTTGGGCAAGAGGGATGGTGGCGATGGTTATGGCCAGTGGTCGTGCGTAGGTGGAAGGGGTTGGCCGCCTGTGTAGTGGAAGCTGGTGCCCGTGCGAGAGCTGGGTGCTCGTGCCGTATGAGCTCGTGAAGCTGATGATCATGGTGGGTGGTAGTCGCAGGGATGGGGGCACGGACAAAGGAGAAAGTAGAAATGGGGTAACTTACATAGAAGGAACGAAAGTGGAAGAAGAAAGAAAAAAAATAAAAAGCCGGAAGAAGGGGGGGGGGGGGAAGAAGTGATGAAGCTCTAAGCTCCCACTTGCAGTTTTTTTATGTGTTTATGTATTTTTTTTTATGTGTTACTTTTTGTTTTTATGTTTTTGCAGTTTTAGTTTGTTTTTAGTTAATAATAAAAAGAAATAGGCTATTGGACTTGATGTCCATAGAAGTAGAGTCTCGTTCCTCTTTTGGGAGGACAGAGAGTGCTAGTGCTTCTCTTCTTTAGAAGAGGGATCGTTTAGTTCTATTTTTACAAAACGTTTTATAGAAGTTAAGACAACGTCCTTCATAAAAGAATTTGTGTGCGGGGGTGCCCTAGAGCAAATGCGTAATTTGACTTGTAGCCCGAGTTTTTCCTGTATCGATAAGTCATAGCTGTAACTTCAGTTTCATTGAATGAAATGAAGTCTATTTCTAAAAAAAAAAAAAAAAAAAACACTATCAAGTGGTGGTTGTTGCCATCCTAGACATCTTTCTCTTGATGAAAGCTTTGAAGCACAGATGCAATCCACTTTGTCCAGCAATATCTGGAGCAACTTGTTTATGTTGGAAAACTGCCAGGTTTTGTCTATTCCACAAACTCCATGCAGAAGTAAAAAACTTCCCAACATCCCTTCTAGAAAGAGTTGTGTTAATGTCGTGTTTCACATACTTTTGGACTAGGTTCCAACAACTCAAATCTTTCAAAATGGGTCTGCAAAAGATAGGAGAGAATGCAATTAGGAGAGGGCGGCCTTGGGGCCGGAGAGTCTCTGATGCCAAAGTTAGTAAATATTATTGGAAGTTTGTAAATAAGTGAAAGAGTTCTAGGGATTAGAGAGCCTATTCTTGTACCTGTGAGATGCTATTTATACTATATGCCCAGGAGACAGATCGTTCCCATGGAGTCCGCGTCCTTCGTATTGTTCCCTATGTTAGAGTCCTTTAATGCGGCATGGTTCTGTGACAGTGTCATCAATGTAGCGAGTTGCTCGGGTAGTGGTGCCATTAATGTGGCGTGATTTTCCGATTTCCATCTCCCAGACAATATCCTTAGTGGTCCATTGATATCTTTCCTATCAGGAGATCAATGGTTTCCCGCACATTACGCCTACTATGCGGATAGGCACTTGAGAGTTGAACACTACTCGAGGGGCGTTCAGATCGATGAGTCTCATCTCTTACAGCACCCTCCCTCCTGTGAGTCAAGTTAAGGGTCTTTTGTCTAAATATTAGCTACCCAAGAATTTTGCCTAACCCAATAATGCTACTCTTTAATGGAGAATTTAAATGGCCCTTGCCATCCTTTGAGTCCGAAATTAGAGGCAAGGGGCAACGTTAGACGTGTTTAACTTGATTTTAAATGATAAAGTCAACAAATTGGTAAAACTCCGACAGAATGCAAGTAAGGATCTCGAGTTTTAAATGGAGTGAAATTATGGTAATATTCAAAATTGAAAAACTTGATTCTTATATAAAGTTAATATTCCAAAATTGAACATTAGGATTCTCAGTAACTGTTTGAGATTTTTGTAAGTAATATAATAACCTTTCATTGCAAAGCTTTTAATTATAGAACTTTGTTAAAAAGTTGTAATATTGAAAGGTTCTGTTAGAGTACCCATAGTCACTTTTGTTTTAACACGACTCGACTTCTTAGTTCCAAGAAATATAGCTTTCGGATGAATGAAATTCTCTAAATTAAATAAAGGTTAGTGCATGAAATAATTGGCAAAAGCCATAAACTCCTCTAAAGTGGGGAAGGAAAGAAAAAGAGAGAGTTTCCTGTACCACCTTGCTTGCTTTCTCTTCTTTTCTTGGGTACTTTGATGATATGCCATTTCTGTAAAGTGACTATTGAGAAAGATCATTTGTATTAGATAATGATTTCTTTATAGCGAGTGCATAGATTATTTTTATTTTTTTTAGAGCTTATTTATTCTAATTTATCTGTATAAGGATTCTAAAAGATTACTTCACCCACTAGAATGATATGCATGGCATTATGTAGCCAAGAAATCATAAAAGAATCCTCCCTCCTTTTTGATTGATGTTGAGCTGAGAATCACCCATGGAAATGCAGCAAAACCATACAATACAAGGTCATATTCACCTTTATTCCACATTGCTAGTGCTTCAATAGTGATGGATTCTCAACAAATATATATTATATAGAGCATAATATCCTTTGGCTTTTAGAAATGAAGATCTGCTCTTCGTTTAAAAAACAAAAAAAAAAAAAAAAGGGAAGAAAATGTGCTCTTGATATATCCACTTGGGAAGACAAAGTGGCATGTCCTGTTTGAACTTATTCTTTTAGCTAATGATTCCTCAAAGATAGTGATTTGTTCCTATCCATTGGCTTCCATCCAACACCATTCGTAGTTTAGGTGGTAAGATCTTAAACTTTCATCCTTCTCATCACCATCCCTCTCTCTCTTTCTCTTCCCCTTCCTTATTATTAATAAAGCATAGTTGAAAATATATTGGAAGATTTTAATCAGTTTTTTTTTTTTTTTTATACAAGCAACTGAAAAGTCTTAGAACTGTTAGACACTAATTTGGTTAAACTTTTAATCTTTAGTATCATAACATTCTACAACGCTTCCAAATCCGATGTCCACGGTGGCCAACTCTATCGACACTGACTGGTGGTAGCCCTTTACCTTTTGGCGGTTTCACTCATCTATCAGTATTCAATGACTTAATACTATGCATATACAAACCTTCAACCTTCAAGATCATAACATATGTTAGTATCACATTAAGTGACATATCACGTTAAGATAAGTAAGTTTACAAGTTTATTATTATTACTTTTTTGTAATTCTCTTTATTAACATAGCATTTGTCATTATTAATTCCTGCCTATTGCTTTCATTGGGGATAGAAACAAAGACCAATGATCATTGTGCCAGTAAGTAGATTTTATGTCAATAAGTTAATTCACACAAAGTACAGAGATTCGATAGGCACTTGGGATTTTAATTTATAGTTTGCAGAAAAAAAAAATAAATAATAGGACCATATCTGGATTAAAGAAGATTATACTATGCACTTTGAGGCTGTCAAACCAAATAATCAAATCACAATCTTTCTGGTATCACTTAATCTGTTTAAAGTACTCGACATGCCAGCAGAGAGTTGGGTATATATCCGTTGTCACTTTGATGGGGACAAATAATGCCAAGTTTACTTTTCATTGCTGGATTCTAAATTCTTGAGTTCCATTATTTTCTAAGCGTTATCATCCTCCATGTCTAATGATAACGATTAACGCGTAAACTGGGCCCCCTGAAAACAGGGGACTGAAGCAAACAGATTGGGAGGGATATGGACTGAGAGGACAGAAAAAGGAAGACTATAACAGTGGGGAAAAAAAGTTTTAGGATTTAGCACAAGGAATCGTGGGCATAGTATGGGGCATCATATGACAAATCAATCAATGCTTCCAAAGATAGATACATTGAATGAATGCAACATGTAGTGCGTGCGAGTTTTCCAATCGGATAAGATGTTTTTGTGGCAGTATAAGCTATAAACCTCTGGGAATCCCTCCCAGCTCCGACCCTTTTCAAATACTTCAGCTAAAGGGGTTATATAAAATAAAAATAATGTCACAATCTTACATCTTTTGACGTGATTCATTAGATTGTAATATTATTTTTATTATAAAATAGATCTAATAAATCATATGAAATCACGTTAATTTGTAGAATACTTTTGTAGACTCCATTTGTGACTGTAGTACTTCTCTTTTCCTTTTCAAAAGAAAAAAAAGGTATGGAACTGCAAGTATATTATTGATATGTTTACAAGCATAGGCAACCCTTCCAAGAGATAATCGGGTTGCACATATAATTTAACTTTCTGCAAAGTTTTTGTTGAATGAAAATTTTCAGGTTTAGGCTGAAAAAACAATTCCAGATGAAAAGATGTGTTCTAAAGTATCCGATCTATTTTCAAAACAACACCTACAGTCCCTTCTCTTTTCCGGGAAAAAAAACAGGTTATACATCTGAAGTTTCAGGGGCAACTTTCTTTTTTCATCTAAGAGCCACATTTTCTCAAATTGAGGACTTCTACAACCATGGAGCAAAATAATTTGGAAAATAATAGGTAAATAAAAGGGGTTATGTTTGCATAAAATCAAGGGCAATATATTCATTCTTCAACAAGTAACAATTTCAATTCTAATTAAAATCCTGCTTTCTACAAGTAATAGGGATGACCCTTAATCAATTACTTTAAACCAAATACAATTTTACTCACATCTATGACAACAGAGATGCTTCCATAGTATCTTTTCACAGTCCCCTCTTGCTGGTCTCTACCACCACTTAGAGATCGATTGATGAGAAACTCAAGATCACAATATAGAGCTGTTCTAACAAAATAATTGCACAAAACATGAGGAACTGACAGTACTTCACACTGAATCCATCCCTTCAACTTGCTGCCGTGCAAGGTATCTTTCCCTCCGTTCTTTCTGCAAATAAGAGAAACGGAGGGCAGACTGTCAGATTTATGCAAAACAAAGATCATAAAAGGCCAATCAGATTGGAGATAGAATCCCATAATTATTTATTGCCTTACCCATTCATCTATAACAAGTCCTTCCCCAACAATTCGAGGACCTGTGTCTTCTGGAGGCTTCTTACGTGCTTCAAGTGCAGCCTCGGCCTCTGCCAGCTGTCGCTTAAGTTTTTCCATTGCCTTAACAAAAGGAAAGTTAAATTTATTCAAACACTGTGTTTTTTTCTATGAACAGAATTAACAATGCAAGCAAACTTAGAAGGTAAGAATGGGTTGGCTCAAGAGGTAAAGGCCTTGGGCTTGGGGGTATGCTCCCCCAGGTCTAAGGTTCAAATCCCCTTAGGTGCAAACAATCTCTACGGGCCACACCCCCTGGTGAAAAGCCAGCGATTTAACTAGTTCCGTATAAGGAAACTTCTGAGTGTGCGGTGCACGGGACCGGGATTTACTATGCAGGGGTGGGTCCGAAGGGCCCTGCCTTGGAGAGGTTCCCCGACATAAAAAAAAAAAAAAAAAGGGAATGGCACAAGAAAGACTAAACATATTCCAATTCTACTTACAGGGCTAGGCCGTTCGGATTCAAGGAAAACTACCCGCAAAATTTGCTCAACAGCTACTTGATCCCTTTGCTCATCAAACTGCACAGAAGTGTCATATAACACATTTTCTTCAACATCTAAATAGCATGTCATCAAAAAGAAAAGAAAAAAAAAATGAAGCACTGTGGTCTTGAATTGTAATAAAGAAAAAAAGGCACACGGATGTCATTCTAACCAAGCTTTGCAGAATAAACAGGAAAGTCCAGTTGATAAAAGAATACGCTCAATATTAAACTTTACCCTTACTTGAACACTTAAAAAAAATAAACCGATTATAATAATCATCATAATTAAAATGAGGTTACATTTTGGTAATGCATGCAAAAGATATTTCATGTCACGAATTATTCAAGACTTAAACGAGGACTATTATTTTGAGAATGATATTAGGAAAGTTAAAAAATAAATTGCACAGCAATATCACACATGCCAAAAAATATATATAAACAATGTCAAAGAATTCGAATGAACAAGAACATGCTGTAAATAAACTAGAGAATGCAAGGTAAAAGGGGCCAGACATGGGCATAAAGCTCCTAATTTTGGCCCATCGCTAACATGCAAAATCCACCTGGTTGTCAAAAGAACATGATATTTAAACCATCACTTTGTGATCAAGATTTCAAAAACATACATTTCTTGTTATCTTCTCTACTCATTTGGTTTCTAGGAAATGTAAAAATTCAGGAAAGTTTGACTCAATAAATGCAACGAACATAAAATACAGTTCCAACTTCCATACTAATTTGTTCCACTGACCTAGCATTTCAACGATGATACATATAATAATGCAAATATGAAGAACAGGATCAAGGCACTGCATGAGTTTGTATACCAAGCAAGAAGTTGAGAGTAAATTATATCAACTGTAAATTTCAATCTTGAGGGCCTGCAAGATATACCAGTTCTGGTACATAGTCCATTTCACCTTTCACCTTTAAGCTCATGATTTTGAACTTAACCTTGCTCTTGTGATCTACTAGTTTCTCATTGTTCTCTGGCGGCTCAACAAATTTGAAAACTGTCACCCAAGTCAAAAATTCAGAAGAGGAATACAATTTAAACAAGTGCAGCATAGCATTACAAATGTGGTGAGACAGTACCAAATGCCAGAAGAAAGAAAAGGGCAGGGAGAAGGGCTCAACAAGAAAAGATCAAGAAGGTTGAATTACCTGTTGCAATTATAGTTTCACCGGGAGCAAGTATACCACCCGGAGGACGCATATAACAACTCTTTGGTGCAGTTGTTTGGAACTAAAACAACCATGGTCACTTGTTAAATGTTGTAGTGATAGTGGAAATTCTTACAAGATATGTCTAAAACAATAATAAAAGTGAAAAACATGAAGAAAAAGGATCTGCAGTAAGCCAGTAATGCCTTAAAACAGCCAAGGTCACTCGTTAGATTGTCCCAGTGGTAGTATAAATTCTTACAAGATATGTAAGAACAATAATAACAGAGGGAGAAAAAGGCAGGATCTGCAGTAATACTTTCTTTCCCTATCTTATCTCAAAAGTCTAGCTTTTTTTTTTTTTATGGTTAAAATAAAAATTTGAGCATTGTTAAACAACAGAAATAGCTTTCAGAACTTGTATAGGCAAAATGTAGCACAGAATATATAAAAGGGTGGAAAATACTGACAAGATCTTACCACAGACTGGTATCCAAATTCTGACCTAGTTTTTCAGAGACATTGCACTGATCTTTTGCAACTATTATGGCGAACATACATTTTATCAATACAGAACATCAATTGTTAAAAATTGCAAAAATTCATTCTTTCATATTATGGCGAACATACATTTTCCTCAGTGAGTGTCGTTCCAATATGATAGGTGATGGTCAAAAATTGAATTTTTTTATTACCTAGTCACAGTCAGTTGTGAGGTTCTAAAACATATATATTGCTTATCATATGTATAGGTGACTGCGCAGCACAGGCAAGGATCTAAAGGAAAAAAAAAAAAAAACTATGTAAAAAGGCAAAGAAAAACAACCGCAAAAAATACATACCTTGAAAGCCACATGAGACTTGCTGGTGTTTTTAATCCCAATGGCACTCCTGACTTGCTTTCCAGGCTCAACTTCATGTGGAACAGAATTCGATGAAATGGGTAGCAAAAAAAATCTTTGCAAATAGCAATAGCAGAGAAACTTATTCAACATTATTGCTACCAATTATTAACAACATGTCTGGAGTAAGATAGTTACAGCTGAAGTTTTCGATGAATCTAATAGAGATATAAATCACATGCAAGAATAGGCAACCCAAATCAAGTCCTAATAATTAATCGAAACAATTCAGTCATCAACATGCCACACCCCTGATAGGTTAGCAACAGAATCATGACCGGCTGAGCTGAATTAGTCCTAAAAGAAAAATTTTAGCCACAAATTAACATATATTGCAAAAACACAAAAAACTGCAATAACAAAGGATTTCACTTGTACAGACTGTATAAAGAAAACCCAGATTTCAAACGATTCCACCTGTCCAGCCACGCACTCCAAACCGACATATTGGTCTATGGCAGTTCTAACAATTATAACTCATTCAAACCTATGAATAACGCAATAGAAACTAACCAATAGAAAAAAGAATCGCATTTCTAGAGATTAAACTAAGACGATCCATATCAGCAGTCGCCAAATCAATCAAATTTTCTTTTTTAAATTTTATTTGGTATACCAATGAATGAACCAGAATTCGAGAATAAAGTGGAAGGCAATTCTAAAAACTTGCTCAGAAGTATAAATAAATCCCTTGTAAAACAGACATACTGCCCACGCAACAAAGAATTTCAGTTCCAGAGACTCACAAACAAGACCCAGATTGGTAATTACATAACGAATTCGTTCTAGATTCAAAAATTGAAAATCGTGAACGGAATAAAAAGAAAATAAGACCCAGATCAAAGTGCAACAAATTTAACAGCAAAGCACACACCCCCTAAACAAATAAATTCGTATAAACCCCAGAACAAAAACTGAACTAAGAAAACAACAGTCTTACAGGGAAAGAAGAGCTTGTTGGGAGGATCAAGTCGCAGCCTTCTTCGAGTCGGAAGCAGAGACTTGGCCATAGCCGAAACGGCATTCGAAGAATGCAGGCTCGAACTTTCAACAGCATGATGAGTGTGACTCGGACCAGAAACCGAAGCAGAGGCAGAAGAAGAAGAAGAGGAAGCAATGCTTGCCTGCCAAAACGGCATTTTGCAAAGACTCCAAATCTTCCCATCCGTAGCTGATTTCTCACTATCAACAGCCATTTCTACACGGGGAAATCAGACCCACCACTAACTGGGTCTGGGCCTGGATCTCTCGTCGGAGCTGCTTACAAAGATTGGATTTTGTTTTTGTTTGAACTTGCGCATGAGCTTGAGGAACAGACTTGCTTTTGATGTGAAAGCTCTTTACCATATGGCGGAAAATGACCTTTCAGCTATGTATGTATTTTCGTTACGCTTTTTTTGATGCGTCGGAAATCCCGGTGGTTACTTTTTTGCTCAGGAGATGGGTTTGTTGTAACGTTGTTCCTTGCTGCAAAAACTATCCGATTCCCATCACTCCACCCTCTTTGCCCGAATGACAAAGTGATTCTCGAGTAGAAAATCTCTTATTTTTTTATTTTATATAATTTTAATGTAAAATAATTCTATCAATATCATTTTTCCAGTGCCAAAATATTATATCATACTGCCATATCGCCGCAAGAACAATTAAAAGAACTGCCAAAGATAAAAACTACTAAACTAGTATGGAATAAAAACAAAATTACATGAGATGTCATAGGTTGGCTGCCACCACACAAAGAGGTGGGGGCCATTCTTGAGGTGCCAATAGGTTGGGAAGGGACCAACTTTCCCGCCCCCCCAATGGTGCCTGCCAACTAATCTGATAGCCATGAGCCACCCTTAAAGAGCCGCACTCCCAACTACAGGTTGAAGGGTTGACCCTCCCTCTCTACAGTAGCTTGCGACCTCCATACGAGGTTAGGGGGAAGGGATTCATCTTTTTTTTTTCTTTTTTTAATTTTAATTTTAATCTTTAACTTTATTTTAGTTCTTGATTTATATTTTTTATGGATTAATTTCTTGCACTGACATGACATGAAATAATTGGTGAACTTGCATTTAAACTTTAAGAGCCCTGGTAGCATTTAGATCTCATGGATTTTTTAATCCAAATTCTAAAATTTAATCTGGAGAAAAGATGAACACATAAAACAAATTTTACAATATTTATAATTACCCGAGTGAGTATCTCGAATAATATAAATGCTGGACCTGCTTTATGTATTTATTTATGCCATTTTAAGCTCTAGTATTGAACTTTAGAAGATTCGTAGTTCGAAAAATCTGAATCGGATATGGACCGTCAATGAATCAGGAGATTCAACAAATTGAATCATTTGTTGAATCGGACAATTCATAGTAAGTTTGGATTGATTATTTCAATATTGATATAAATTATTAAAAATCATATATAAAGCAATTCAAGCATTTAATATCATGTATAGAAAAATATAAAATATAAACTCATTGACTGATTTCAATAAAAATACAATGCGAATCTAATTAGTTTCAATAAATATGTAATTCATTTATTTAACCTCAATTGTCTACATTTTTTTGCCTCATATACGAAGAAGATAAAGACTATTAAGTTATAAGCACATGGCAAATGAAGTATTTCAAGCACAACCACAAATTTGATACAAAATATTCATTCATCTCCTATTTGTTTTTTTCAATTAAAGAAAGTAAAGAATTACATGTTTATCTTTCAATTTGTCTATGATACTTATTGAATACAATAATGAAAAAGTTAATATATATTCAGTTCTATCATATTTTTGTACAAGAAATAAAATAAAAATAAAAAAACTCAGTTATCAGACAACTTAAAAAATATGTAAAGTTTTGAATTGGTTGTAATTAGCTATACTCGAATGGCTAAAATCGGTTTGAATCTATCAATTGAAATAGTTCGGGGAATGATTCAAAGTCCAATCGTTTTTAAACCTCGATTCATATCCGACTGAATATGATTGACAAGACGGATGTCAATATATTCCTTCCTTGACAATTATGTTTTAAAATTTGATTGTGTTTGGAAATTATATAGAGGGATTAATTTATTACGCGGGGATTACCAAATTGGTATGTAAATGTTTGATTGTATTTGGTGGGGTTGGGTTCATCAGGCTATAAAGTTGGAACTTGGATCTTTCTTCTCTTCTTTCCATATACACGCTTTTCATCCTTGTTGTAAAGAATGCAGTACTACATGATATATTTTCCAATATTCTTAATCTAAAAATAATGATGATAAAGTGATACATTTGAAAACGTTTTCTTATGTCTCTCTAAGAACTGAAATATCAGTCATTTTTTTCATCAACAGAGAATGCTATATTCCACTACAGAAGCTAATAGTGTTGAGAGTAGGGAGTACAAAATCAATATGCACAACCAACTGTCCCAATAAAAATCTAAAGGAATGAAAGTGAAAGCCTTTGGGTGGGGGTCATTTTAAACAATTGTCATTCTATTCCTCTTGATCTTCCCACTCTCACTTTCCAATTTATGTTTATTCATTGTAAGAAAATACTTTAGCCATAAAATAATTACACAGAAGTAAAACTACAAACTGATATGACTTGATGTGATATGTTAGATTGTAAAATTACTTTTATTATAAAGTAGATCTAACAAATTCCATAAAGTCACATTAATTTATAAAATTTATTTTGTATAATTTGATTATGTCTGTAGCAGTTCTCTTTATTGAAAGATTCGGTTTTTGCTTAAAGAATGGACCATATCCTTTATTTTTTTTATTTTTTATAATTAGAGAGCATGATGGAATAGCATGATATGTTATGATAGTATGACGTTAGAACCTGATATTTGTGGTGACATTAATTAAATATAGCCAGCCACACAGGAATGGCCACTGATACTCTCCCATGTGGCCCTCTTTGCAAAAGGCATCACTCCTTTTCCATCTAAATTATTGTTGATAGGCAATAATGTAACCTACCAAGACATTGGGGGCAATTAGTAAGTTGTTAGGGCATAATCCAGCAGTCTCTGCATAAAGTCACTTTTCTTTTTCCCCTATTCTCATTTTGTTGTCTGAATGCTGGACCCATGAGCTTTTTTCTTCTAGGTGATTTAATGCCCTAGTCATTCTATTTGATAATTCAAAAGATAAGGTGGCATAGCTTAACCTTTTTCTTGGTGGGGGTTGTTTTTTCCCAAGCACGCTGTAAATATAGATCATGACAGATGTTTCACAAAGTCAGTTACAAGGTCAGTATTTGCAGAAGGTCCTTTCCACTGTAGAAAGAAAGCAAGCAAGCAAGGGGCAGTTTTGGTAAAGGGTGTGCTACCAAATTGTCACAGCTTGGAGGCTGGCTCATTCTGCATGCAGCTGAGTGCGTACATAAGTTCTGATTTCTTTAGATGTTTTGTACCTTCCAATACTTTGGATTGGAGGTGAAAAGTGATATCAGTGCGGTAGTGGCTTCCCCGTTATTAGTATCTTCCCAATGTTGGAGGAGGAGACCAGTCAGGAAACGCTTTGTTAACTGTACCATATGGAAGCAGCCATAAACGATGATACATATAATAATGCAAATATGAAGAACAGGATCAAGGCACTGCATGAGTTTGTATACCAAGCAGACACGAGAAGTTGAGAGTAAATTATATCAACTGTAAATTTCAATCTTGAGGGCCTGCAAGATATACCAGTTCTGGTACATAGTCCATTTCACCTTTCACCTTTAAGCTCATGATTTTGAACTTAACCTTGCTCTTGTGATCTATTGGTTTCTCATTGTTCTCTGGCGGCTAAACAAATTTGAAAACTGTCACCCAAGTCAAAAATTCAGAAGAGGAATACAATTTAAACAAGTGCAGCATAGCATTACAAATGCGGTGAGATAGTACCAAATGCCAGAAGAAAGAAAAGGGCGGGGAGAAGGGCTCAACAAGAAAAGATCAAGAAGGTTGAATTACCTGTTGCAATTATACTTTCACCGGGAGCAATTATACCACCCGGAGGACGCATATAACAACTCTTTGGTGCAGTTGTTTGGAACTAAAACAACCATGGTCACTCGTTAAATGTTGTAGTGATAGTGGAAATTCTTACAAGATATGTCTAAAACAATAATAAAAGTGAAAAACATGAAGAAAAAGGATCTGCAGTAAGCCAGTAATGCCTTAAAACAGCCAAGGTCACTTGTTAGATTGTCCCAGTGGTAGTATAAATTCTTACAAGATATGTAAGAACAATAATAACAGAGGGAGAAAAAGGCAGGATCTGCAGTAATACTTTCTTTTCCTATCTTATCTCAAAAGTCTAGCTTTTTTTTTTTTTTTATGGTTAAAATAAAAATTTGAGCATTGTTAAACAACAGAAATAGCTTTCAGAACTTGTATAGGCAAAATGTAGTACAGAATATATAAAATGGTGTGGAAAATACAGACGAGATTGTACCACGGACTGGTATCCAAATTCTGACCTACTTTTTCAGAGACATTGCACTGATCTTTTGCAACTATTATGGCGAACACACATTTTATCAATACAGAACATCAATTGTTAAAAATTGCAAAAATTCATTCTTCCATATTATGGTGAACATACATTTTCCTCAGTGAGGGTCGTTCCAATATGATAGGTGATGGTCAAAAATTGAATTTTTTATTACCTAGTCACAGTCAGTTGTGAGGTTCTAAAACATATATTTTGGTTATCATATGTATAGGTGACTGCGCAGCACAGGCAAGGATCTAAAGGGAAAAAAAAAAAAAAAACTAAGTAAAAAGGCAAAGATAAACAACCGCAAAAAATACATACCTTGAAAGCCACATGAGACTTGCTGGTGTTTTTAATCCCAATGGCACTCCTGACTTGCTTTCCAGGCTCAACTTCATGTGGAACAGAATTTGATGAAATGGGTAGCAAAAAAAATCTTTGCAAATAGCAATAGCAGAGAAACTTATTCAACATTATTGCTACCAATGGCAATTATTAACAACATGTCTGGAGTAAGATAGTTACAGCTGAAGTTTTCGATGAATCTAATAGAGATATAAATCACATGCAAGAATAGGCAACCCAAATCAAGTCCTAATAATTAATCGAAACAATTCAGTCATCAACATGCCACACCGCTGATAGGTTAGCAACAGAATCATGACCGGCTGAGCTGAATTAGTCCTAAAAGAAAAATTTTAGCCACAAATTAATATATATTGCAAAAACACAAAAAACTGCAATAACAAAGGATTTCACTTGTACAGACTGTATAAAGAAAACCCAGATTTCAAACGATTCCACCTGTCCAGCCACGCACTCCAAACCGACATATTGGTCTATGGCAGTTCTAACAATTATAACTCATTCAAACCTATGAATCACGCAATAGAAACTAACCAATAGAAAAAAGAATCGCATTTCTAGAGATCAAACTAAGACGATCCATATCAGCAGTCGCCAAATCAATCAAATTTTCTGTTTTAAATTTTATTTGGTATACAAATGAATGAACCAGAATTCGAGAATAAAGTGGAAGGCAATTCTAAAAACTTGCTCAGAAGTATAAATAAATCCCTTGTAAAACAGACATACTGTCCACGCAACAAAGAATTTCAGTTCCAGAGACGCACAAACAAGACCCA
Organism: Juglans regia; assembly: GCF_001411555.2. Lineage (NCBI taxonomy): Eukaryota > Viridiplantae > Streptophyta > Magnoliopsida > Fagales > Juglandaceae > Juglans > Juglans regia. The sequence goes on from NC_049903.1 coordinate 6,934,829, forward strand.
GATTGGTAATTACCAAATGAATTCGTTCTAGATTCAAAAATTGAAAATCATGAACGGAATAAAAAGAAAATAAGACCCAGATCAAAGTGCAACAAATTTAACAGCAAAGCACACACCCCCAAAACAACTAAATTCGTATAAAACCCCAGAACAAAAACTGAACTAAGAAAACAACAGTCTTACAGGGAAAGAAGAGCTTGTTGGGAGGATCAAGTCGCAGCCTTCTTCGAGTCGGAAGCAGAGACTTGGCCATAGCCGAAACGGCATTCGAAGAATGCAGGCTCGAACTTTCAACAGCATGATGAGTGTGACTCGGACCAGAAACCGAAGCAGAGGCAGAAGTAGAAGAAGAGGAAGCAATGCTTGCCTGCCAAAACGGCATTTTGCAATGTTGCCTGCCAACTAATCTGATAGCCATGAGCCACCCTTAAAGAGCCGCACTCCCAACTACAGGGTGAAGGGTTGACCCTTCCACTCTACAGTAGCTTGCGACCTCCATACGAGGTTAGGGGGAAGGGATTCATGGGATCCCATCTTTTTTTTTTCTTTTTTTAATTTTAATCTTTAACTTTATTTTAGTCCTTGATTTATATTTTTTATGGATTAATTTCTTGCACTGACATGACATGAAATAATAGATGAACTTGCGTTTAAACTTTAAGGAAAGTACTACTCTCATGGCTAATTTTACCGTTAATTTTTACTGTTATGAATTTTTTATTTTTTTATTATTATTTTATTTTTCTTAATGATTAAGTAAATATTTTTTTAATAATATTATGAATTTTTTTATTTTTTTAAATATATTTAAATGTGTTAATATATATAAATATAAAAATAAAAAATAAATCCAAAATGCACTAGCAGGAGCCCCAGCGGGAGCTCCCAGCGGTAGGAGTAGCACCACTCAAACTTTAATAGCCCTGATAGCATTTAGATCTCATGGATTTTTTTATCCAAATTCTAAAATTTAATCTGGAGAAAAGATAAACACATAAAATAAATTTTACAACATTTATAATTACCCGAGTGAATATCTCGAATAATATAAATGCTGGACTTGCTTTATGTATTTATTTATGCCATTTTAAGCTTTAGTATTGAACTTTAAAAGATTCGTGGTTCGAAAAATCAGAATCGGATATGGACCGTCAATGAATCAGGAGATTTAACAAATTGAATCGTTTGTTGAATTGGACAATTCATAATAAGTTTGGATCGATTATTTCAATATTGATATAAATTATTAAAAATCATATATAAAGCAATTCAAGCATTTAATATCATGTATAGAAAAATATAAAATATAAACTCATTGACTAATTTCAATAAAAATATGATGAAAATCTAATTAGTTTTAATAAATATGTAATTCATTTATTTAACCTCAATTGTCTACATTTGTTTTCCTCATATGCCAAGAAGATAATGACTATTAAGTTATAAGCACATGGTGTTGGAAATATTTTTAAAATAATATATATAATATTTATTATTATTAATATTTTGGAGATTTATTTTTGGAAGTTGTAAATTATTTTGGAAATAGAGGAATTAAGGAAAGTTTATAAGCAATAGCTTATGGTTATAATATTATTGGGTCTATAAGCCTTCATAAGGCAATCACTGGCTTAGTTGTGTTAGTGCCATTGGTTTACTGTGAAGGCTGAGTTCGAGTCACCCCTTCGACGAAACGGTTTTTAATTTCTCTTCACGCGAGAAGCAAAGCACCAAGGGCATGCGCATGCGTGAAGCACTACATCGCATGGCTCAAGGGACGCACCGCATGCCTGGGCGCTGAAGCATTGCGACGCACTGCATGCGGGCGTGCACGAGGTGCTGCGACGAGGGTCTCCATGCATGAGGCGCTGCGACACATAGGAAAGAAAAATTAAATTTCCAATGCACGCACACGGTGATTCAAACTAGTGCCATCCAGTTGAAATGGAAGCAAGGCAACCATTGGACTAAGTCCAACTGTTGTGTCATATGGCAACAAACATAATATATGTATCTATTCCGAACAGTTTTCAGAATTACGAAATGTAATAACTTTTTGTTCACAACCTTTTCTCATCTATAAATAGACCCATTGGCCTGCCATTTGAGCATCCAATATAGAATTTTGAATTCTCTCTCTCTCTCTCTCTCTCTCTCTCTCTCAAGTTTTTCACTTCTTCATATTGTTAGAACTTGTTAGAATCTGTTTGTTCTCGAGAGAACGGATTTTTAATTTCTTGGTTGAATAGCAAAATCTAAGGGTATTCGGAGTCTAATTTCGTGTATGCATAACGCAGTTAGACAAATAGACTTGTTCTGGGCTTCATTGTATCTTGGAGGTAAATTCGCTTGTAACCCGTGTGCATACCGTTATTGGTGAGGGCGAATATTGTTTTAAGGAAAGCGACATTGTAACGCGCCTTGAAGCAAACTTTCTCTCATTATTTATTGTTTTGCAGCCCCTTTACTCCAAAAATCTTGAGACAATATCGATTTTTAATGGCACATAGTTTGAGAGAGTTTGCTGCGGACTTTGTTAAACTTGAATATTTTGATGGAGCCAATTTCGACGCTGGCAAAAGAAGTTGCACTTTCTCCTGGCTAGTCTTAAAGTGGTGTATGTTCTAACCACTCCTAAGCCGTCTGCAAATGAGGACGAGACAATTGCTCAAAGTAGGGCAAGAATCAAGTGGGAACAAGACGACTACATCTGCAAGGGTCACATTTGCAATGCAATGTCTGATACATTGTTTGACGCGTACCAGAAGCAACCGCCAAGGATCTGTGAGACGCAGTTGAGGCTAAGTATATTTTAGAAGATGCTACAAGTAAGAAATTTCTGGCTACCAAATTTTTCAGTTATAAAATGGTAGACTTCAGGCCTATTGTTGAACAATTCAATGAAATTATGCATATTCTTGATCAATTCACTCAACACAATATGAAGATGGATGATTCTATATCGGTTTCATCCATTATCGATAAACTTCCTCCATCATGGAAAGACTATAAAAGAATTCTAAAGCATAGAAATGAGGAAATGTCTCTAGAAGATCTAAGCCAACATCTTCGTATAGAAGAGAAAATAAGGCTTAGAGATGGTAAGGAAGAGCATGACTCTTTGACCTCCAATATGCATATGATAGAGGAAGGGAAGACCCACAAAATTGGATAACCCAAGCAATCCGGATATGAAAACTGGAAGAGAAAGAATAACTTTGGAAGAAAACAAAGTCACTTCCAAGGCAAGAATAAGAAGAAACTGAGTGTAAATTGCTTCCATTGTGGAAAGCCGGACCATTACAAAAGAGATTGTCGTTTCCTTAAAAAGAAACAAAACAACTCTGACTCCAAAGAGAATTTTGTGGCCATGATTTCTGAGGTCAACATTCTCGAAGGAGACAACTCTTGGTGGATTGACTCAGGAGCAACACGACATGTTGCAAAGACAAGAGTTTGTTTAAAAAGTATGAGTCGGAAGAAGATGGATGTGTTATCTATATGGAAAATTCATCTACTGCTACAGTTAAAGGCAAATACACAATAGATTTGGAGTTCACATATGGAAAAATACTTACTCTCAGGGATGTATATCATGTACTAGAAGTTAGGAAAAATCTTGTATTTGGTAGTCTTCTGATTAAGTATGGGTTTAAATTAGTCTTTGAGTCAGATAAATTTGTTCCGACCAAATGGGGTAATTTTGTGGGGAAGGGATATCTGAGTGAAGGCATGTTCAAACTCAATATTAATAATAAAGTGAATGTTTCTGCTTATATGTTCAATTCATATTCTTTATGGCATTGTCGTTTATGACATATTCATGCCAGAAAGCTTGATGACATGGTTAATTTAAGTTTAATTCCTAAATATGCCAAAGATATGATAGATAAATGTAGAATATGCATGCAAACAAAAATTACAAGAAAATCTTTTTCTAGAGTAGAAAGAACTTCATCTTTATTGCAATTAATACACAATGATGTATGTGACATGCATAGCACGCCTACTAGAGGAGGTAAAAAATATTTTGTGACTTTTATAGATGATTTCTCTAGATATTGTTATGTTTATTTGATGCATTCGAAAGACCAAGTTTTGGATAATTTTAAGGCATATAAAAATGAAGTAGAAAATCAATGTGATGTTAAGATAAAATGTCTCAGATCCGATAGAGGAGGTAAATATCACTCTCCTATTTATTGTGAATCTGTAGGTATTATTCATGAAACTACTATGGCTTACACTCCACAACAAAATGGAGTGGCAGAAAGGAAAAACAGAACTTTAGTAGAGATGGTCAATGCCATGCTTACTAATTCTGGTTTAAACAATAGTTTTTGGGGAGAAGCTATGCTAACAGCATGCTATATTTTGAATAGAATACCCCACAAGAAAACTAAAGTTTCTCCATATGAACTATGGAAGAAACAAAAACCAAACTTAAATCATTTTAAAGTTTGGGGTTGTCGAGCCATAGTTAGATTACCTGAACCTAAGATAAAGAAGTTAGGACAAAAAGCCATTGAGTGCATTTTCTTAGGTTATGCACATCATAGTGTTGGCTATAGATTCCTAGTTGTGGAACCTAACGGTTCTGTTGATGTCAGTACAATGATTGATCCAGGGATGCTGAATTTTTTGAATATAGATTCAGTGAAATTCTACTTTTTAATGATAAAATAGTGGAATTAGACAGATCACTTGAAAATAATGGTGAATTTGGTGAACCATTTGAACCAAAAAGGAGTAAACGAGTCAGAACTAAAAAGTCATTTGGACCAGATTTTATTGTATACTTGGTAGAGGGTACAAGAAATTCATCTTCTAACCAAATCATGATTACACATAATGTTGAGAATGATCCTATGACGTATGAAGAGGCTATGAAGTCTCAGGATGTAGCTTTTTGGAAAGAAGCTATTAATGATGAAATGGATTCAATCATGGGTAATAATACTTGGAAATTAGTAGATTTACCCCCTGGTTCGACACCTATTGGTTGCAAATAGATTTTTAAAAGGAAACTGAAAGTAGATGGAACTATTGAAAAGTTTAAGGCAAGACTAGTAGTAAAGGGTTTTACCCAGAAGACAGGGTTAGATTATTTTGATATCTACACACCAGTTGCTAGGATTGCTACTTATCATAACTTTGATTGCCTTAGCAGCCATCTATGAGTTTGAAATCCATCAAATGGATGTTAAGATTGCCTTCTTGAATGGTGAATTAGAAGAAGAAATTTACATGGAACAACTCGAGGGGTTTGTCATGCTTGGCCAAGAACATAAAGTTTGTAAATTGGTTAAGTCACTTTATGGACTTAAACAAGTACTAAAACAATGGCACGAAAAGTTTGATAAAGCTGTAGTGAAAAATGATTTTAGGATACATGAATCTAATAAATGTGTCTACAGCAAGTTCAATGGAAATAAAGGTGTTATAATATACTTATATGTATGTGGCATGTTGATTTTTGGCACTGATAATATGAGCATTGAAAGTACTAAGAAATCTTTGTCATCTAATTTCGATATGAAAGATTTGGGTATTGCAAACGTGATTTTGGGTATTAGAATTATAAGAAATAATAATGGTATAATTCTAACCCAATCACATTATATTGAAAAAATATTGAAAAAGTTTAATCACTTTGATTGCAAACCCATGGCTACACCTTTTTATTCAAATTTAAAATTGTATCCTAATACTGGGAGAGCAGTGGATCAACTTAAATATGCTAGAGTTATTGGTTGTCTAATGTATGCCATGACATGTACTAGACCTGATATTGCATTTGCATTGGGCAAACTTAGTAAGTACACTAGTAACCCTAGTCATATTCATTGGATAGCTGTACAAAGAATTTTCAAATATATGCGAAATACCATAAATTATGGTATTGAGTATAGCAGATTTCCTTCGGTAGTAGAAGGATACACGGATGCCAGTTGGATAACTGAGCATGATGATCACAAGTCAATCAATGGGTGGATATTCACCCTTGGCAATCTCCTAGGGATCAAAGAAGCAAACATGCATAACTGACTCTACCATGGCAATAGAGTTTATAGCATTGGCTTCTTGTAGCAAAGAGGCAGAGTGGCTAAGAAACTTATTGATGGAGATTTCGATTTGGCCAAAACCAATGCCACTAATATCTTTGCATTGTGACAGTCAGGCTACACTGTCGCGGGCCTATAGCCATATATATAATGGCAAGTTTAGGAATATTGGTTTACGACATAGCTATGTGAGGCAATTATTCACAGATAGAGTAATTACAATTGATTTTTTGAGATCTTATCAAAATTTGGCAGATCCGTTAACTAATGGACTTGCAAGGGATTTGATGTGGAAGGCATCAAAGGGGATGGGTTTAAAGCCTATACAATAAAATCATCAATAATGAAAACTCGACTCAACTCTTGAACATATCAAGACTTGAGTTCAATGAGCAAAGTACATTATATGTTCCTGATTTGCAAGCACTGTGATATTAAAATTAGTTTTCAAACTAATTTAATCATTCCAAGGTTTGAAGTGCTTGGTACTGTAATGAAAATGAGAGGTTGAGTAATAAGCTCTTAATAGACTTATAACATGGTTATGTTAAAGTGTTTAGTTACAAGACACTTTCGATAAGTCTACCTATATGAGTGTCGGGGGTGGTGCCGCCTCCTATGCGAATTAGGCTTTGTCACTAGAGCGCTCATGAAACCAGGATATAGACACAAGGCCAATCCATGTGTCGGCTTTTATGAACTACCCAAAGAGAAGAAAATTTATATGTGAGATATATCCGGCTAATCGTATAGAATCGCTAGTTCAAAACATGTCTACTATGCCATTCTGATTAGCTTTGATGTGTTTTCATTATGTGAATGTTCAAGTCCAAAAGACACCTTCATTTATGTATATGTTTTCCTATTCTAACCAGGATGTATTTTGAAAATGGTGGAGGATTGTTGGAAAGATTTTCAAAATAATATATATAATATTTATTATTAATAATATTTTGGGGATTTATTTTTGGAAGTTGTGAATTATTTTGGAAAGAGAGGAATTAAGGTAAACAGCTTATGGTTATAATATTATTTGGTCTATAAGCCTTCATAAGGCAATCATTGGCTTAGTGGTGTTAGTGCCATTGGTTTACTGTGAATGCTTGAGTTTGAGTCAGCCCTTCGACGAAACGGTTTTTAATTTCTCTTCACGCGAGAAGCAAAGCACCAAGGGCATGCGCATGTGTGAAGCATTGCATCTCATCGCATGGCTCAAGGGATGCACCGCATGCCTGGGCGCTGAAGCATTGCGACGCACTGCATGTGGGCATGCACGAGGAGCTGCGATGAGGGTCTCCATGCGCGAGGCGCTGCGATGCATAGGAAAGAAAAATTAAATTCCCAATGCGCGCACGCGGTGATTCGAACTGGTGCCATCCAGTTGAAACGGAAGCAAGGCAACCATTGGACTAAGTCCAACTATTGTGTCATATGGCTACAGGCATAATATATGTATCTATTCCGAACAGTTTTCAGAATTATGAAAAGTAATAACTTTTCGTTCACAACCTTTGGTCATTTATAAATAGACCCATTGGCCTGCCATTTGAGCATCCAACATAGAATTTCGAATTCTCTCTCTCTCTCTCTCTCCCAAGTTTTTCACTTCTTCATATTGTTAGAACTTGTTAGAATCTGTTTGTTCTCGAGAGAACGAATTTCTAATTTCTTAGTTGAATAGCAAAATCTAAAGGTATTCGGGGTCTAATTTCATGTGTGCATAACGTAGTTAGATAAACAGACTTGTTCTGGACTTCATTGTATCTTGGAGGCAAATTCGCTTGTAACCCGTGTGCATACCGTTATTGGTGGGGGCGAATATTGTCTTAAGGAAAGCGAAATTGTAACGCGTCTTGAAGCAAACTTTCTCTCACTATTTATTGTTTTGCAGCCCCTTTGCTCCAACACATGGCAAACGAAGTATTTTAAGCACAACCAAAAATTTGATACAAAATATTTATTCATCTCCTATTTTTTTTTTTCAATTAAAGAAAGTAAAGAATTACATGTTTATCTTTCTATTTGTCTATGATTCTTATTCAATACAATAATGGAAAAGTTAATATATATTCAATTCTATCATATTTTTATACAAGAAATAAAAAATAAAAAAAACTCAGTTATCAGACAACTTAAAAAATATGTAAAGTTTTGAATTGGTTGCAATTAGCTATACTAAGATTGAAATCGGCTAAAATCGGTTTGAATCGGCCTAAATCCTTCGATTGAAACAGTTCGGTGAATGATTCAAAAAGTCCAATCGAACTAATTTTTTGACCCTCGATTCATATCCGCTTGAATATGATTGACAATATGGATGTCAATATATTCCTTCCTTGACAATTATGTTTTAAAATTTGATTGTGTTTGGAAATTATATAGAGGGACTAATTTATTACGCGGGGATTACCAAATTGGTATGTTAATGTTTGATTGTGTTTGGTTGGGGTTGGGTTCATCAGGCTATAAAGTTGGAACTTGGATCTTTCTTCTTCTCTTTCCATGTACACACTTTTCATCCTTGTTTTAAAGAATGCAGTACTACATGATATATTTTCCAATATTCTTAATCTAAAAATAATGATGATAAAGTGATACATTTGAAAATGTTTTCTTATGTCTTTCTCTAAGAACTGAAATATCAGTCATTATTTTTCATCAACAAAGAATGCTATATTCCACTACAGAAACTAATAGTGTTGAGAGTAGGGAGTACACAATCAATATGCACAACCAACATGTCCCAATAAAAATCTAAAGGAATGAAAGTGAAAGCCTTTGGGTGGGGGTCATTTTAAACAATTGTCATTATATTCCTCCTGATCTTCCAACTCTCACTTTCCAATTTATGTTTATTCATTGTAGGAAAATACTTTAGCCATAAAATGATTACACAAAAGTAAAACTACAAACTGATATGGCTTGATGTGATATGTTAGATTGTAAAATTACTTTTATTATAAAGTAGATCTAACAAATTCTATGAAGTCATATTAGTTTGTGGGTTTATTTTATGTAATTTGATTATGTCTGTAGTAGTTCTCTTTACTGAAAGATTCTGTTTTTGCTTAAAGAATGGACCATATCCTTTATTTTTTTATTTTTTATAATTAGAGAGCATGATGGAAGAGCATGATATGTTATGATAGTATGACATTAGAACCTGATATTTGTGGTGCCATTAATTAACTATAGCCAGCCACACTGGAATGGCCATTGATACTCTCCCATGTGGCCCTCTTTGCAAAAGGCATCACTCCTTTTCCATCTAAATTATTGTTGATAGGCAATAATGTAACCTACCAAGACATTGGGGGCAATTAGTAAGTTGTTTGGGCATAATCCAGCAGTCTCTGCATAAAGTCACTTTTCTTTTTCCCCTATTCTCATTTTGTTGTTTGAATTCTGGACCCATGAGCTTATTTCTTCTAGGTGATTTACTGCCCTTGTCATTCTATTTGGTAATTCAAAAAATATGGCGACATAGGTTAACCTTTTTCTTGGTGGGGATTTTTTTTTTCCCAAGCACGTTGTAAATATAGATCATGACAAATGTTTCACAAAGTCAGTTACAAGATCAGTATCTGCAGAAGGTCCTTTCCACTATAGAAAGCAAGCAAGCAAGGGGCAGTTTTGGTAGAGGGTGTGCTACCAAATTGTCACAGCTTGGAGGCTGGCTCATTCTGCATGCAGCTGAGTGCGTACATAAGTTCTGATTTCTTTCAATCTTTTGTACTTTCCAATACTTTGGATTGGAGGTGAAAAGTGATATCAGTGCGGTTGTGGCTTCCCCTTGTTTTGGGTAGGAAGAATGGATATGACTTGTTCTGGCTATTAGTATGTTTCCAATGTTGGAGGAGGAGACCAGTCAGGAAAAGCTTTTTTAACTGTACCATATAGAAGCAGCCATAAACTGGAGAGTCTTGACCAATTTGAAAGACCATTGATTGAGTTGAAATGACTGAATTTTGGGCTGTTAGATCAAATAAGGGTAACTCAATGCAATTCATTACTGTTGCAATGTTCATTTTCTTTTTTGACTTTGTTTTTACTTTTTGATGTACTAGGATGGAGATCTTTTCTTTGTAAATTTGATTTGGCTGCTGGATCAAGTTTCATTTGTATCCATTCAGCGACCAGTTGATTAGCATACAAAGATGCACACAATGGCCAACTTGATTGTCTCCATTTAAGTCCAGTATATTGGAACCTGAGAAAGAGTTTTGTTTTGTTTTGATTTAAGTTGCTTCCAATCCTGCATTAAAAATAAAATTAAAAAATAAAATTTGTTACTCATAGCCATAGGTGGAGGGAGAGTTTAATGTGGCAGCAGAAGCTGATTTTGCCAAGAATTTTCCTGATGAGCAGAGTGTCCATTATTTATGTTTATCAGGGAATAATTGGAGGGATCTTCCCAATCGTACTTTTTTTTTTCCTAAGCATATTATAGAATAAAAGGCAGAATTACAAGAGTTTAAGGTGGATCTTTTCCACTGTCAATAAATAAAAAACATTTAGAGAGCTTATCTAGGGGTAGATATCCAAAAGCGAGATTGGTTACTGCACATTGTGCCACTAAGTGCGCACATCGATTTTTAGATCAATGAATTTTTGCTAGTTTTCATCTTTGGTGATGACGGAGGATTTGTTGAATGTCTGCTGATTTGGGCATTGCCTTAAATAATTGTTAGATTATGGTGAGTTGTCATTTTGGAAGCTAGCAACGCCGTTGAGGCTTCAGCTACCAGTGGGTTTGAAGTTTGAATTTTTTCTATTCTGATTTCCAGGATACCCCCATCGTGGTTCCTTCGAATCGATGATGCTATTGAGAATTTGTTTCTGATTGCAACGTCAAAGGAGAAACTATGGAAATTTGGATGTGGAGGCTTCCAAGTTTCTTCTTGCCTGTTTCGTTTATTTTCCCATGCTTCCTTGTATTTCTCATAAATCTGACTCAGTTGACTAGTTGTTTTTTCCCAGTGACAGGGTAGTGTGATTATGGACAATATCATTTCGCTGCCTCCAAATAAAATCATGATAATTACTGTGAATAATTGGAAGTGGTGTTTTTCCTTGTCCCGTAATCCCAAGACGTGTTCAGGACATATGATCATTCTTATCCAATCTAAGATGGAGCTGATGGGCAAGTTTGCTAAATTTAATGGCCAGTTGCTTTGTTGCCATAGTATACGGTTTATTGGACACTATGAAAAGATGTAGCAAAGTTTCTTCTGCTTGATTGCACAGTGGACTTTCTGTTGATTCAAGTTGAGGAACAATTGTGCTGATCCTTGAATTGGTGGTGAGGATGTTCCAGAGTAGCTTCTAGAGTAGTAGCTTATGACGGTCATGGATTCTTAGACTCCAAAGAGGCATGAAAAACTCCATTAAATCTTGGTTGTTGATTGTTACATGATAAACTGTTTTTATCGAAAATTTTTCGCTATAATTTGGTCTCCAAATGAATTTTTCTTGCCCCTGAGAGATTGTTGATAGTAGAAATTTTTGGATTTCTGTGATGCTTTCCTGGTTAAAGAGACTTTGCATTTTTTTCGTGTCCCATGATCGCGGGTTGTTTACAATTATATCTAAAACTACGAGGGAATAGTGGATTTGGTCCATACCTTGGATCGGCTTTGGTTTGAAATTTTCCATTGAAGTCTACGGTTCTGACCATATATTGACTGAAAGTCCATTGAGAATTTGGTAGCATCATTCTTTTTTTAGTATGTCTCTAGTTTGAAGAAAGCCTTTCCACATGCTTGAGTGTGACAGTTTTGGCGTTGTATTGTAGAAATTTGTATTTTGGAGGTATTTTGCTGAGAGAATTGAATATCACAGGCCATTGTGTCTTTTGCCTAATTCCCATCCGGTTTTCGCTAGTAACGCTTGTTCATTTTTCCCATCAATTTGAGTCGAGTCCTCCTAAATTTTTTGGTTGGCATATAGATTTCCATGATTTTAATGTCAAGTTGTGAGCTTTATCTTTTGGGAATCCCCACCAAAAATTCCTGAAGCTTGTGTCAAGGGCCTTGCATACTGATTTTGGGAGTTGAAAAGAGCTCATATGGTAGAATGGGATGTGCTTGCCACTAACCTGATTGACATTGTTCTTCCTGCCCATGATAAAAGCTTTGATTTCCAACCTTCTAGTTTTTCCCCACTTTGCTCAACATTTCTCTATAGCTCTCTCTTTTAATTTTGTTAAAAAGGTTGGTAGGCCCAAGTATTTCATTCTTGCTGAAAATGCTTTGTAAGGAAGCCATTGAGATATAGATGATTTGGTTGTTGGACTTGTGTTCCTTGTGATCAAGATGGAGGATTTGCTCAGATTAACTTTTTGTCCCATTCATTGTTGATATTTTTCTAGGTTTTCTGAGATAACTTGTGCATTTCTTTCCGTAGCATTTGCGAAGATAATTGTGTCGTCTGCAAAGAGTAGATGTGAGATGGGTGGACTGTTTCTACTGATTTTTACTCCTTCAAGTGTACTTTGTGCTTCAGCTTTTAACAGGATTCTTGAAAGTGCCTCTATGACTTGTATCAAGAGAAAAGGCGAGAGGGTCTCCTTGTTTGAGTCCTCGTTGAGCCTTGAAGAAGCCTCGTGGTGAGCCATTGATAAGGATGGAGAATGTTTACACATGCTTTTATCAAGTTTATCCATTCTTGATTGAACCCTAATGCTTTCATTACCATGAAAAGAGAATCTCATTCCACTAGATCAAAAGTCTTTTCCATGTCAAGCTTTTATGGCCATTAATCCTTTTTTTTCCTTTTTTCTTTTGAGATGGTGGAATAGCTCATGCGCAATTATAGCATTTTCTTTTATGTTGCGACCAGGGACAAATGCTGCCTGAAGGGGGGCGATAATATTTGGTAACATGATTTCAAAGCGGTTTGCCAATATCTTCGTAATGATTTTGTAGCTAACATTTGTTAGACTTATGGGACTGTTTTGGCTTGGGGAATTCAGACTTGGGGTTTTTGGAATGAGAGAAGCTATGTTGGTATGATTCAGTTACTTCAAGAGTTTGCCGCTTCTGAAAAAATTCTAAACTGCTTGGACGACCTCTTTTTTTTTATGGAGTTTCAATAATGTTTGTAGAAAAGAGTAGTCATGCCATCTAGTCCTGGTGCTTGGTGGCTTGAGATTTGTTTTAGAGCTCTTAATATTTCTTCTTCACTTGGTATCGCATTAAGCAATTCATTGTCATGATTCGAGATTTGCTTGTCAAAAAGATCTTCAAGTTGCTCCGGAATTTGTGGGTTGGAAGAAGAGTATATTGGTCTAAAATGATTTATAAATGAAGATTCAATAATGAGAGGGTCCATTGGCCAGTTGCCTGGTCCCAATTTGATGGATTTTATGACGTTTCTTCTCATTCGGATTGTTGTTGTGAGGTGGTAGAATTTTGTGTTGAGACCCATGGAGGTGAGCCAGGTGATCCGTGATTTTTGACGCCGCAGTGTTTCTTCATTTTCTCTTTGTTTGTGCAGTCTGTGCTGTAAGGATCTTTGTTTTTCTTGATTGTAAGGTGTCATTTGGTAGCTTTGAACTTCAAGTTAACTCTTTTTCTAGATTGTGTATATTCTTCTGAATTCGCCCAAAGTGTGTTTTGTTCCATAGTTTGAGGGCTTCTTTGGTAGCTTTGATTTTCTTGCAGAGAATGTAGGTCGGATTGCCTTGATAGCTGTTACACCATGCTTCTTTTATTATTTGGTGGCTCAGCTCTCGAATCCATAATTCTTCAAATTTAAAAGATGAGGCTTGACGATGATTTATCGTAGTATGCATCAATAATGTATGATGGTCTGATGCTGATGAGGCTAAATGTTGCAGTGATGCATCCGGGAATAATAGTCTCAATTCTTGATTTGCTATTACTCGGTCTAGTCGTTCTCTTCTAAGTTCTTTCCCATATATGTTATTTGACCATGTAAATTTTGGTCCCGTGAAGCCAATGGCAATGAGGCCGTTTCTATCCATGAGAGCTTTGTTTGAGTTGATGATGGTTCGACACTCACCATGCTTCTCAGACTAATCAATGAGATCATTAAAGTCACACATACATACCCAAGGGCCCAAAAAATCTTGGTGTATTGAGTCCAAATGTTTTCAAAATTTTGATTTGTAGTTCCATTGTGCTGAAACATATACATGAGTAATTAACCATGGATGGTGAGGAGGATCTGAGTAGACTAATATTGAAATTGCATTTCTATTAATTTGTACAGCTTCTAATTCTACACTCGGACGCCACAAAAGTAAGAGACCCTCTTTTTTACAAGCTGCTGGAAAATGAACAAAATGATAAAAACCTAAACTATTTATAATAGATATGATGTGCCTTCATCTGACACCAAGGCTTCCGATAAAAAGATTACTTCCGGGTTATAAATCCTAATATTAGTCTTTAAGTTTCTGATTGCCTTGGGTCGGGCTAGTCCCCAGCAATTGCAAGCCTGTAACGCCCGTCCTTATGGTGGGATTTTTTACAAAATATTTTTAGAAAGGACGACGGGAATTACCGTCCTATTTAAAACTTTTCACTTGCATACCCAGGGTGCGAGACTCCACGTTTATAAATTAAAATGTACTTTGGGATAAAAGAGGTTTACAGCAGAAAACATTAATTTTTACAATAAAAGGCCTCTCGTATGTTTAAAACTCATGCCTAGACTTCCGTGCTCTTCTCCATGGGCCGTGTCCATCCTGATCATGCAGTTCCTATGGGGGGAAGGGACATGCATAAAAATTAAAATGAGTCGAAGACTTGTAAGCATTACTTCATACGGTTAAAATATAACAACATAGGTTTTCATTCATGCATTCATCACTCGTACATACTATTATGTGCATGCATATGTGTCATACGTGCGTTCATTTGAAAACGTCACTGGACGGGGTTTTTCTCTTTTTAAAACGGGCTTCATTTTCTTAAAACGTTTCTCCCGTCAGTGCCTTCAATTCTTCAAGAGTTCGTGCATGTTTACGTGCATACGTGCGTTCTTTTGAAAACTTCACTGGACGAGGCTTTTCTTTCAAAAGACTTTCCTTTCTTTAAAACGTGTCCCCCATCAGTGCCTTCATTTCTTAAAGGTTCATGCATTCGTGCGTTCGTACATGCATGCATACATCCATTCATTCTTATAACTTTTATAGGCCAGTACACACTGTTACGCCCCGTGTGTTTGGGGTTAGCGGTCTTCCTTTGGACCCGTAATCAGCCCGTGGCCACGGGTTAGGAATCTCTTTCATAGGGGCAGCACTGGGTGCACTTCTAGTACTACTTACCCGGTATTGCAATCTGCCCATTCATTGGTACCCTTTTCATTCATTCATGTGGCCATTACTTATCTTCATACATTTATGCTTTCATTTCTTTCTTTCTTGTTTTCATTCGTTCGTTCTTTTCATTCATGCATTCATGTTAGCTCGAAAGAGCTGGAGCTTTCATTCAGTTCATTCTTTCATTTAACAGTCATTTTTTTTCATGAGAAAACATCGTTTGGGGCGTAAGCCCAAAAATCGTCTTTTCGTCTTTCAGTTCATTTCAGTCCTATCCTTTTTTTAACAGTTCGTTCGTGGAAAATTTTATTTAAGAACATACATGGGTTTAAACGTCAGCTTTCATGGCATCCCATAAGCGTCACCTTGAACGTCGTCAATCATGGCATCCACGAGCATCACCCCGTGGCGCACATGAGAGTGTCGGTTCGTAAGCTCCATAAAAGCATCCGCTTTCATGCCTTTCATGCATTTCATCAGTTTGTGGATTTTTTTAGAAAATACATACAATAGATATAGCGTATAGTCATCTATTCGCATGCGTACAATTAATACATTGGTTGCGTAAAAATGGGCCGCCAAGGAGGGGCCGTACATACTTATACCTTTGAACAGTTAGCATTTTATTTTGTAAAACGTCTTTAGTCTTTTCTTAAAGCGTCATAAAGGAAAAACTTTCGTTTTCATTTTCTTTTATCTTATAAGGACTCTAGAAAAGTATGAACGTAACACTTACCTGGACTCCATGCTATTTGCATGTCATGTAGTCCATTCATGTGCTTGTCAGATGGCAACCTACATGCATACACATACCTTAGCGTCATTCTCTATCTAATGCATAAGCAACTTGAACTATAAATAGAACTACACTATACTTGGAACACTCTCCTTCTATCCCATGCACTTACGTGCCCTTCACTATGTTAAATCCTTCGGGACCACTTACGGTCACCACAACTTCCAACTCAAAGTCTTGTCTCGAGTGCTCATCCACTAAAGTGAACCCATGATTCACCTTAGGATTAAGACACTAAGACATTCGTCTTACTCTTCTTACAATCACATTCCAATGCATGATTCTGACCGATGGAATCACGCATCTCAATCCTAGATAATATGCCCGTCACTACCTTCATGCACCTTTGCCCACACTAAATCCTCATTCCCATCCATACAAGCCACACGGTTCTAAGCCAACTCTGAGGCTCAAGCATCGTGTAACTGTACTCATGACAGATTACCCATTACATATGATGAATCCGTCCGATACATGTGTCTAACCAGATTACACATGTACCTTACCCCTTTATCACCTGAGATCAACATATAACATGTTGATCACCTGCTCGTAAGGACAAGAGCCATACTCCGATACCAATCTTCTCTTAACCCGGCTAGCATGACTTTTCACGCTACCCGTCCCTTTTGACAGTTCATCCCAACAGTTAACACGACAAGACTCCATTCACAACTACGCCTTATGTTACGTCACATAGCCCGAGATTGCTCCAGAGCTACACTGTGACCTTGTCGCGTTACCCAACATTCTGCTATGTCAACTCCTGACTCATCACGAGTACGGTTCCTCACGTACTCCCGTCACATCGTGACATCTCGTCACGTTCCCTTTATGTCATTCCTACACTCTAACATTTCACCCGTCATAAGCATGACTGCTAGTAACCACGTCACTTCGTGAAGTTGCCCAGTCATCCTTCCGCTGCGTACTCTTACACTTGTTTCGCTACTTCACGCCTATTCTCAGCCATAAGTCAAGTATGGTGGCACCCGTCACCTTAGACTACAGGCCTCACCATAGCTACTTCGGGGCACTGTTCCACAATTTTCGACACTATCCATCACGTTCCACGCCCATAAATCACATAACCATCCTTATTTTTGTGACATGCCATATGGAGTGTCGCTGCTTCGTGGAGTACACTCCATATATACTCCCTTCACATACTCCATCACATGCAGTACACTCAACGTGTACTCCCTTTACACGCTACATCACCATTATGGCATATCCGCCACATGGTGTATCGCTCCACCATACGGAGTACATTCCACATGTACTCCCTTCATACACATCACGCCACATCACCATTATGGCGTACCCGTTATATGGTGCATCACTCCACCACATGGAGTACACTCCATGTGTACTCCGTGTATTCCATTCACATGCATTATGCCACATCACCATTATGGCGTACTCGCCATATGGTGCATCACTCCACCATATAGAGTACATTCAGCATGTACTCTTCCCATTCCATACTACGTCAGGAGGGTATATTTTACATATACTCTCCTTGTCACACATTACGCCACACACAAAGTACACCCAACGTGTACTATTCCTATTCCATCTGCCACGTCACCAATACAACACATATTCCCCAACCACACTACATGGCACAGTCCACAACACTTCCCATCTACACCCAACTCATCACAGCGCACTACACGGCACAATGCACCTCCATACAACACAGATATGCCCAACACTTCACTACATAGAATGCCCAACACTTCGTTACACAACACAACATCACAATACCACAACTCCACAATACCAACAGCACAGTCCACAACCTAGTCAACTAATCAATATCCAACATAAATACGAGGGGTTAGGCTAGGGAGGCTTGCCGGCGTGAGGTGGAGCTGGTGGTGCCGGCGGTGAGGGCTGGCGACGCACGGCAGCTTCGGGCTGAGCTAAGGAACCGTTCGGTGTGGAGAGAAGCCGCGTACATTGTACGCTGGGGAGAGGGAGGAGAGAGAGGGCTACAAGGAAAATGAGGAGGAAAGAGAGGGGGTCTGGGTATTTAACCCAGTCCTTTCATCTGGGGATCCACGTAACAATCTAACGACGAGGGATTAAAACACTGATTCAAAATGCATTAACTATTAACTTAATTAAAAGCGCTTAGAGGAATTAAGGTAGAATATTATTTTAATCTAACTTTAGTTTATAAAATAATATTCTTCATCATTAATAAAATGATGAAGTCTCACTTAACATATTAAAGAGAATAAAACCATTTGATTAATAAAAGCTCTCAACATAATTTAAATCCCATGATATCTTAAATAATTGAAATCATTTTAATAATAACATTAAAATGATTTCTGACCATTATAATATTTTTGGAGCTCTTCAAGAATATTATGATTGTCGTATTTAAGATCAAATCTTAATTCAATAACAATGGAAATACTCCTTACAAATATTTTCTGCATATTTAAAACACTGAGCGTGCCCTAGAAGTCACAAGATATCTTTCGAAACACGTCATCATGGTTCGACAAGCATGGCGAGTCTCGTAGTCGCTAGATAGAAGGGCAGATGATCACATAATCTCTGCCTTCGGGATTTGCTTATGTCATAAAGACGGAACATACGTCAAAAAGAAGAAGCGTACGTAAGAAGGAAGGAGCAGGGTATTACAAAGCCAATGTCTTCTTTCTGCTAGGGGAGGCATTTTGAAGCTTACCTCGTTAGCTTGTTTGGACTTTCCTGAAAGAGGTGGTGATTGTCTTTCATAAGGGGATATGCTAGCTTTCCCTTTGAATTTGTTTTCTTTCCCCTTGAAGCTTGACTACATTTCCAATAAAGTGAGAGCCAGTGATGACTCCTTCTTTTGTTGTGCATTGGTTGGGGGTTCATCAGATATTTGCTTTTCTATTTCACTAGGCACTGGGATTTTCTCTTAGGGTTTGTGAGGAGTCTGCACTCATTGGTCTTTTGGATGGGAGGCTGGTTGAGTGGGGTGTCGTGGGTTAAGGAGGTGGAGTGGTTATTGAGGATGGCGTGTTTGTCATAAAGGTAGATGGTGGTGTTGGGTTTGTAGACTGTTTCGTGGAGATTGAGGTTGATAGTTGTGGTGAATTTTGGTAGTAGTCTGGGTTGGAACAATGTCGTGGGATTGCTGAGGTCTTGCTAATTTCTTGGGGGTTGACTGAGTGGGTGATCGTGTATTTGGCCATGATCTGGGATTCATTGGGCTTTTGAGGGATTTTATTGCATTAGGCTTGGGGTGTTCCGCTAGCCTCAATTAGTGAATTGGTTTGGGTGGGCTTTGTAGAAGATTGGTTGGATTTGGGTGAGTGGTCGGCTTGGCTTTCAGGGTGTTGAGTGGGTGGGCTTTGTGAGCAGATGTCTATGGGCCTAGTAGAGAAAATATGTTTCTCCTGCTTATCAATGTAAAGGGGCCTTTGTGCAATTAAAATGGGAGAATTAGATTTGGGCTCACCTAGAAGGCTAGATGGGTTGACGAATTTGAGGTCCCATGTTTGATCAACTGTGTTTTGTAACTCTGCATAGTCGAATATATTTGTCTCTACTGTGCCTTCTAGGGTGTATGCGTTCTAGCCGACAAAGACGCGATATGTGGTGTGACTCCTGCAAGATTCTATGTCTTCACTGCTATTCTTTTTGTTGTTTTCGCTCCTGATCCCACTAATAAGAGTGGTAGTTGGCTGTGGGTTGGATTAAATTGATTAGAGGCAGCAGTTGGTTCCACAGTGAATATATTGATTTTTGTTGGTGGGGAATTGAAGGCATTTGATTCATTGAAGATGGAGAGTTGGATGGCATCGCTCGCAGGGAGCTTTCTTCATGTTGCTAGGAAATTGGTGATGGCGGAAAGAATTATAGGAGCTCTGGATTCTTCTCTGCAAATGGGTTTCTTTCTCTTCGGATAAATATATTTTGGTTCAGGATATCTATCTTATAGCTTCCTTGTTGCTGACTTTTTGAGAGAGTTTTTTTTCTTTTGAAATAAAATATATCTTCATTGATCACTATGTATTAGTCATTACAATAACTCTCCCTATCTACAATTCTTTGAATACAATCAGGTATATCTTCTATCCAAATCAATTTAGATTGTAAAGATAAGCTTTCCTTAGCTAATGTATGTGCTGCTTCATTGTTTGTTCTATGAGTATATTGTGCCCAATCTGTCCTATGTTTTAGTAACTGTTTCATGTCTTCAACTAAGCTGCCATAGAATGATAACTCTTCACTTGCATTGTTAACAACTTTGACAATCACTTGTGCATCACCTTCGAACATAACCCTTTCAAACCTTAGTTCTCTGCATATGTCCATTGCCTTCCACCGAGCCTGAGCTTTAGCAACAGTAGGTTGATCAACATCAAACTTCTGTCCTTCCATAGCAACTAACATTTTCCCATCTTCATCTCAAATTGCTACTCCTATGCCCACATTCCTCTCCTTCTTATCTATTGCTGCATCACAGTTGGCTTTTACAAAACTTGGTCTTGGCTTTTCCCACCTCCTAGTTCTGCTACAACTCCCATCATTCCTTCTCAAGCTTGCCTTATCAATCTGTTGAGCCTGTTGGTATTCTGTTAATTCAGTTTTAGCAATTCTGATTACTAAGCTTGGAGATCTAAACTTATCTTAAAAAATGCTCTCATTTCTTCTCAACCATAGACCCCTCATCACCATAGCTACTTCCTCTAATTCTGTTTCATTCAGCTTTTCTGTAAGTTTTTCCCACAGGGCCAGTAGATCAGACTCTTCACTCTTCATCTTCTGCATTATACTTAGAGACTTTGACTACACATCACCAGCTGCAGGGCATTGCCAAACCACATGCATAATTGTCTCCTCATCTCGTTTACATATGGGGCAATAAGGGTTGTCTATTATTTTCTTCAGAAACAGATTTTTCCTAGTGGCTAGGAATTCATTGACAGCTTTCCAAAGAAAAAGTTTTACTTTCCTTGGAACATTCATCCTCCATATGCTTTCCCAGCCTTTATCCCTCTCCTGATGCCTAGAATTTTCATCTTTATTGGTTTGCTTCCTTTCCATCTCCAAGTGGTATGCACTCCTAACATAAAACATACCTTTTTTTCATGGTCCCAATATCATTTTATCATCCACCTCCATACTACTTAAAGGAATACTACAAATCTGGTCAGCCTTCTCTTTACTAATTATACTTCGAATCAGTGGTACATTCCACTTCCCTTTGCATTGCATCAGCTCACACACTCTAGTTTCATTATCCAAAATAGAAACGAGAGATTGTATTGAGAAAGATGAGGGTGTTGCAAGCCATCTGTGACCCCAAATTTTAATTTTTCCCCATTCCCCACCTTCCATCTTAGTCCCTCCCTCAATAGACTCACTGCATTCCACACACTCTTCCACAAATATGAAGGTTTGTGCCCTAAACTTGCTTCTAGAAGTGACTTATTTTTGAAATTCTTCTCTTTTCGGATCTTTGTAGCTATGCTTGTCTCATTCTGAAGCAGCCTCCACCCTTGCTTGGCCAAGAGAGCAATATTGAAGCTCTCTATATCCCTATAGCCCAGCCCTTCTTTCCCGTTCTGTTTCCCTATCCTCTCCCAGTTGCACCAGTGTACACCACTCCCTTTTTTATGATTACCCCACCAAAACCTACCAAACATAACATTAAGCTCTTTACACAATTGCTTTGGAAGTTGAAACACACTCATTGCGTAGGTAGGCATAGCTTAAAGGACAATTTTGATTAAAACTTCTTTCCCTACAGCAGACAGAAAAGAGTTCTTCCAATTATTAATCTTTTTCCACACTCTCTCCTTTATGCCTCTAAAAGCATTGTACTTTGAATTTTCTAAAACTGCAGGCAGCCCCAAATATTTCTCATAATTCTCTTTCATCACTGCTCTACCTCCCTCCATTATCCTCCTCTTGTCTTCCTCTTTTGAGTTTGAACTGAAGAACACAGTTGTTTTGTCATTATTTAAGAACTGACCATAAGATTTTTCATATTACGAAAGTAATATTTGAATTTTATCCCATTACTTTACCTTGGCTCAACAAAAAAGTAAATGATTAACCCGAGTCCTTCCTCTTGAAACAGTCACACTCATTATCTCTCCCCTTAGATCTGAGTTGTTAAACAAAGAACTATGCCTCTCAGCACAAAGGATAAACAAATAGGGAGACAAAGGGTCTCCTTGCCTTCGACCTCTCGAGGGCTTTATTAACCCACCTAGTTTCTCATTAACAAGAACTAAATAAGAAATAGTTGACACACACTTCATGGTTAGCTCTATCCACTTGTTACATAAACCCATTTTTTCCATGACTGCTTTCAGATAAGACCATTCAATCCTATTATAAGCTTTAGACATGTCAAGTTTAATGGCCATACTCCCCACTTTCCCTTTTTTTCTCACTTTCATAGTGTGCAAAACCTCATATGCTACCAAAATGTTGTCAGAGATTAACCCCTAGTTATGAAGGCACTTTGATTAGGGGAAATAATATCATTTAGTACACCCTATAGTCTGTTAGCCATCACTTTTGCCATTATCTTATAAGCTACATTGCACAAGCTTATGGGTCTGAAATCATTGGCTAGTTTAGGTTCTGAAATCTTAGGGATAAGAGCTACATAAGTGAAATTTGCAATAGGGGTTAAGGAATTACCATTCAACCAATTCAACACAGTGTTGCTGACTTCCTCACCAACTAAGTGCCAATACTTCTGGTAGAAACATGCACCAAATCCATCGGGTTCTTGGGATTTGAGAGGAGCCATGTGTCTTATTGCTTCTTCTATTTCTTCTCTAGTGTAAGCTTTTGAGAGATGGTCATTCATTCCTCTTGTCATGCAAGGAGTCAAACTCTTCAAACAGTCCTCAACATCACCACTTTCAGGTTTTGAGGAGGAATAAAGTTTCTCAAAAAAACTTTTGAAAACCGCTTCCAAACCTTCTGGACTCGTGTGTTTTCTGCTCTGCTTATTACTATCATTAGTATTCTACTATGCTTTCTCCTCTGATTAGCACAACTATAAAAAAAATTCAGTATTTTTATCCCCTAATTGGTACCAGTTTACCTTAGCCCTTTGCTTCCATTTCAAGTCCTCATTCTCTAACATGACCCCAATCTCCCTTTGTAATACTTTGATGGCTGCAATGTTATGGCTTCCCTCCTTTTTTTTTTTTTTTTATAACTCCCTTAACAAAGCAATCTTTTATGATAAAACTCTTTTTGATAATAAACCATTTGTTTACTCCATCTCACCAGAACTCCTCTTGTCTCATTCAACTTATGAGTTGACCCCATAGAAGGTTCCCCACCCCTTAATCCCTTTTGTCATATTATTTTTAACACTTCTTCACATTTCTCTTCTAAGGATTAGCAAGCTTCATATCTGAACAAAATCTTGTAAATGTAATTTATGTTTGGCTAGGATTAGGTGAGTCTGTATTTAAATTCGAATTATGGATGAATGTAATTTATAATAGGACTCTAGAATTGCATCCGATAAGGATGAGTATTTGAATAGAAGTTATTCGATAAGGATAAGTGTTTGAATTGTAACTCTTATCAAATCTTGTTTATGTTATAAGATAAGAGTTTACAAGAGTCTTATGTATATTTCGAGTCTAAGAGTCAGTTGAAGAGATAAAGATGTAAGCTTTATTGAAAAAAAAATTGAAGCTGATTTGAATTCGATGCAATTCAGAAAAATTGATCTAGTCCTAGATGTTTGCAAATAGCTAGCAACATATCTGACTAAGATTCTGGATAAACCAATCAGCAGAGTCCTTCTCTAAATCAATCACAACATTGCCTATGAGGATTCGGTTGAGGGTTTTAAATAACACTCGAATAGCACATATTCTCTAGCATTGAGAGCTTGAAGATCTGGGTAGAATTTCAAGAGATCGTGTAAGAGAAAATTCTTGAGATAATGATTTTCCAAAAAGCTCAATCCGTGGGGTTGAGTGAGAGCATACTCCAAGGGGGAGTTGTCGTGTTCGAGTTCAACCATTGGAGGTTCCAGTAGGAAAGACAAAGATTAGAGAGCGTCAGAGGTTCTAGCTACCTACTACCGTAGAAGACAAGCAGGTCGCTTGTCTTGGGTAAACGTGTCTAGTTACAAAAGTTTTGTAAACGTTTTACTTGTAATACTCTCAATCGATAAAATTGGCTTTCCTTGATTTGGTTGCCCCATAGGATTTTACCTTTGAGGATTTCTTCAAAGGGTTTCCATTCATAACCAAATTATTGTGTTAATACTCTTAATATTTTATATTGGTTACTAATCCGTGCTAATAGCTTTTGTTCAACATTAACGTGCATAATCAAGGGTACTTGGGTAATTTCAATTGGCATCAGAGTATGGTTCACTCGATCTGAGTGCGATCCGATCCCCTAGAAGATCATGGCGACACTATTATCACCACCACATTTTGATGATGATAACTATGCCTACTAGAAGGTAAGGGTGAAAGCATTTCTAAAGTCGCTTGATGAGAAAGTCTAGCTAACCGTGGAGTCAGGATGAACAAGGCCCATAACACCAATAGAAGAATGGACCAAAGAACAATCAAGCAATTGTAATTGGAACAACAAAGGTCTAAATTCCATTTTCATGTCATCATTTCTTGATGAGTTCAAGAGAATTTTCATGTGTGAGACATCCAAGGATGCTAGAGATATTTTGGAAACCACACATGAAGGGACCAAAATGGTGAAAAATTCTAAATTACAAATGTTGACCTCAAAGTTTGAGGAGATAAAAATGCTGGATGATGAGACTTTTAATGAGTTTTATGCTAAACTAAATGACATTGTTAATTCTAGGTACAATCTCAGTGAGAAAGTGGAGGAGGCACGAGTTGTGAGAAAAATCCTTAGATTCCTGCTTGAAAGGTTTCGACCAAATGTGACAGACATAGAAGAAAGCAATAATTTAGACACAATCGGGTAGAAGAACTGGAGGTTCTTTGCAAACTTATGAATCTACTCTTCCACAACACAAGAAAGGAAAGTCCATCGCACTCAAAACTGCTAAGGAAGAAAATCAGTCTAATGATGAAGATCTGTGTAATGATAACTTAGCTTTTGTGGTCAGAAAATTAAAAAAAATCATGTTTAATAAAAAGAATTCTCGTAAGATGAAAAATGTAAGAATTTCACTAAAACGAATGAATCTGAAATGTAGAATAAAGACAAAACCGAGTCTAAAGATAAAGTCCAATGTCATGAATGCTTTGGTTTTGGTCACATAAGAATAGAATGTTCAAAGTTTAAAAGAAAGGTAAAAGATTTGAATACTACTCTGAGTGATGATTCTGACTCTGAAAGTTTAGATACATTCTTTGATAATGAAACTATCTTTATTGTTTTCTCTGCCTCTATTATTGATTGTGCTGACACGAGCAAAAAATGTGCTGACGATAGCATGGTTGTTTGTGGTACTGATTCTGATGTTACCACAGAAGTTGTTGATCATGGAATAAGTGTGCATGAATCATATGTTTGTCCCTACTTGTCATTTTTGTGGAATAATTGGATACACTAGAACAAATTGCTTTAGTATTAAGACCAAGTGGGTAG
Organism: Juglans regia; assembly: GCF_001411555.2. Classification (NCBI taxonomy): domain Eukaryota; kingdom Viridiplantae; phylum Streptophyta; class Magnoliopsida; order Fagales; family Juglandaceae; genus Juglans; species Juglans regia. The sequence continues at coordinate 6,960,573 of NC_049903.1, forward strand.
TGAAAGAAAAAGCCGTATGTCTAGTACTACACACAATACTCGACACTAGCATATGGTATCTGGACAGTGCTTGTTCTAGATATATGTTTGGAGATAAAGGGTTGTTTAAGAATATCAAGTCCACCAGTGGAGGATCCGTAACTTTCGGTGATAGAAGCACAGCAACAGTGGAAGGAAAGGGAAGTGTAGACGTTCCTGTTTTACCTACTCGTCATAGTGTTCTTTTTGTTAATGGCCTCAAGGCCAGTCTGTTAAGTATTAGTTAGTTTTGTGATGATCATCTTTCTATGCAGTTCTCAAATGATGAATGCAAAGTCTACAATAGTGATGGAAAATGGATCTTGAAGGGCACTAGGACTGCTAACAACTGCTATGGAGTTTCTCCTATTAACACGATGCATTGTTACAAAGTAGAACTGGATGAAACTGAGTTGTGGCACTACCGGGACATGCAAAAGTAGAACGATGCATTATCAACTATAGGGACATGCAAAAAATCTCTAAGAATGAAGCTGTAAGTAGACTGCCCAAAATTACTTCTGTTGAGAGACAAACAGAAACCTTCGACCTCGCGAAGAAACTGTTTAGATGACTACAAATAGAGAAGAATTCATCTATCTCTCGTATTCGTAGTGATCATGGGAGAGAATTTGAAAATACTAATTTCTCTTCTTTTTGTGATGAACAGGGGATATACATCAAGAGTTCTTAGCACCAATCACTCCACAACAAAATGGAATTGTTGAGAGGACAAATAGGGTAATACAAGAGATGACTCACACGATGTTGAGTAACACAAAATCAGCATTATACTTTTGAGGAGAAGCTGTCAACACCGTTGGACACATCTTGAACCGTGTAGTCTTTCGTCTAAGCACCAAACTCACACCCTATGAGTTATGGAATGGAAAGAAACCCACGGTAAAGTACTTTAAGGTGTTCAAGAGTACTTGCTACATACTAAGAGACAAAGAGAATGCCCACAAATTTGATAGCAAAAGTGATAAAGGAATATTTCTTGGATATTCATCAAATAGGAAAGCTTACAGAGTTTACAATCTATGGACTAAAACAGTGATGGAGTCAGTCAATGTAGTTTTAGATGACAACTCTAAGGAGATGACCAAGAAGGAACTTGACAACCTTATTGGGAATGCTAAAGAAAACTCAACCGATCAATAGGACACAAATCCAGTGGAACCTGCTACACTAAGCTCAGTTTCACACATGAAAAAGAGCCCTCTATAAGGATCAGCCACAATCACCCAAAGGAGAACATCCTTGGAGAATTGGATGAAGGTATGAGACTAAGAAACCGTGTTTTAAATTAAGTCTCATACGTTTGCTACTTGTCTTAGGTTGAACCTAAAAAGGTGGAAGAAGCCTTACAAGATGAAAATTGGGTCAACGCCATGCACAAGGAATTGCACCAGTTCACTCGAAATCAAGTATGGGAGCTAGTTAAAAAGACTTAAAAATCACAACATCATTGGAACAAAGTGGATCTTCAAAAAAAAAGTCAGACGAAAATGGAACCATTGTTCAAAATAAGGCCAGACTGGTAGCATAAGAATACACCCAAGTTGAAGGAATTGACTTTGACGAGACCTTTACACCAGTAGCTCGTTTGAAATTTGTTCGCATATTGCTAGCAATTACAAGCCATTTAAATTTTAAGTTTTATCAAATGGATGTTAAAAGTACTTTTTTAAATGGCATACTCAATGAACAAGTATATGTAGAACAACCAAAGAGATTTTCTAATTACTTGTTTCCTAACCATGTTTTCAGGTTGAAGAAAGCTCTTTATGGATTGAAGCAAGCACCTCGAGTATGGTATGAGAGACTAATGAAATATTTGCTTGAAAATGACTTCGTAAGAGGTCAAGCCGACCGAACATTTTTTATAACAAAATCTGGTAAGCATCTACATATTGCTCAAATTTATGTAGATAACATTGTGTTAGGTTCCACTCTTGACAAACTCTCACATGACTTTTCCAAAGAAATGAAAAATGAGTTTGAAATAAGTATGATAGGGGAATTAAATTTCTTCATGAAGATTCAAATTAAACAAACTGAAGGAGGGATTTTTATTTCGCAATCTAAATATGCTAAAGATCTTGTTAAGAGATTTGACATGGAAGGGAAGACACATGCTCGCACTCCGACAAGCACCTCGGTTAAAATATGTTTGTATTCTACAGGTAAGAGCATTGATCCTACTCTGTATAGAAGCATGATAGGAAGTATTCTTTACATTACTGCTAGCATACCTCACATTGCTTTTAGTGTAGGCGTTTGTGGACGATTTCAGGCTAATCCTAAAGAATCACACCTCACAACAGTAAAAAGAATCTTGAAATACTTGAGTGCTACTGTTGACTATGGCATATGGTATTCAAAAGATTCAAATATGAGTCTGGTTGACTATTCTGATTTTGATTGAGCTGGTAATGCTGACGATAAAAAATGCACCATAGGTAATTATTTTTATGTTGGTAGCAATTTGGTAGCATGGATAAGCAAGAAGCAAAACTCCATCTCCCTGTCCACTGCTGAAGCCGAATATATTGCGGCTGTCAGTTGTTGCACTCAGTTTCTTTGGATGAAAAAGATGACTGAGGACTATGGGTTCTCTCAAGATACTATGATTATCTACTGTGACAATTCAAGTGCAATTAGTATCTCGAAGAACCTTGTGTAACACTCAAGAACCAAGCACATAGATATAAGACATCACTTCATAAGAAACCTGATTGAAACAAAGGTAGTGTCTCTGGAAAATTCTAAGATGATCTAAGGTTTGAAATTCTAAGGAAGGTCATTGGTGTGTGTGACATGCCCTAATTTTTTTAAAATAATAATAATAATAATAATAATAATAATAATAATAATAATAATAATAATAAAATATGTTTGTTTTGCTTGTTTCTTCAAAAACTTCATGTTGCTATCATTCTGCAAGGTACAAACTTTATGAATGTACCGGGTCTTTGAGATTTGTGACTCCACCAATTCATTTTGCTATGATCGAAGTAGATCTTGTCTAGTATGCATATACTTAGAGACACATTCTTGGGCCAATTACGTCGATATTTTGGGAGAAAAGTGAATCTGGTTACTTTGTTACATTGCGTAGTTACCATGCTTAGAAATGATTTTTTTTTTTTTGCAGATAAAATACAAGTCAATTGCAAAGAAATCGAAACTTGATAGAAAAGCACCTTCAGTAAATTTCTCCAGTGAGGGAGAATCTGACTCTCATGTGAGAACTCCAAAGAACTCTCCTAAAAAATCCAAGGTGGCAGATAAAGGATCTGTCAATTCTAAAGGAGTTGGGAGTATATCAAAGCCTCCTACCAAAGGATCAAAACCACCAAAGTTTGTTAATGAGGAAGTGTTCTCCAAGAGGAATGTTCTTGGAGAACAGGAGATAACTCTAAGTGATGTGAATGACCCTGCTTTTGAATTCATTACTCATATATTTGCTAATAGAGAATGGGAGAAAATTACTGAGGGAGCCCCTACCCCTATATTGAAATTGTGAGAGAATTTTATGTCGACTCTTTACTGAGTGGACAATAATTTCATTACATCCACTGTTAGGGGTGTTGACATGATCATAACTCCCGAGATTATTAGAGAGTTTTATGAACTCCCTAGTGTGGAAAACCCAGGTTTTCCATACAAGGGTATGGGGACCCCATCAAAAGCGCAAATGAAAGATTTATTTGCTAGGTTGAATGCACCAGCATGGCCCTCGAAGACTCATAGACTCTCTATGAAGTTAATGCTCCCCGAATATAGGTTCATTACCAAAGTTGTATTGACAAGTCTTTGGCCCATCACTAGGCATACCGAGTTGATAATTGAAAAAACCCAGTTTATGCATGCTCTAGTTAAAGGTGTACCTATAGATCTTCTCTCCCATATTATTCATGTTATTTCCAAGGCCAGGGCTGACATGACAGACAAGGAAAATTTGCATTTGGAGGTCTCATCACGAAGTTGGCTAGAATTGCTAAAATTCCTTTAAGGAGCATAGAGGCCACTGTAAGGATGTACATGAAGATCTTCTCTAAAACGATCACCAAGTCAGAAGCTGTGGTTAGTGGAAAGAAAAGAAGCCACGCTGAGGCATCCACATCTTCCTATCCTGCCCCAGGACAATCCACCGAAGTGCTTGAACAACTTTAGATTTTGCAGTCAAAATTTGATTCTTTTGTGGATAATTGAGAAGAAAAATGGGAAAAATGGAACAAATGCTAGCAGACCTGCAGGACGAGTCAGAGAAGGTGAATGATAGGCTGCAACAAGTTGTTCTGGATTTGGATTAGATTCTAAAGACAGTAAATCCACCTGAAGAAGAAGAAAAATCAGATTTTGACTGATGCTGACAACACATAGGGGGATGGGATGAATCTTTCAGCAGAGGCAGAAACAGGGCAGTGCGGGCAGAATACGGACACCACCACCACCACCACCACCTTTTATTATCTTTGTCTTGGAAAGTTTTTTTTGTTTTTTGTTTTTTTTTTCCAGTTTGGATTGCATATTGAATAATGATTTGCTTTTCTTATTTTGATTCCACTTGTTACATTAAACTGATATGTGTGTGGTTATGTTAAGACTCATTGTGATACTTGAAACATTTTGCATATGATGAATTTTTTTATATGAAGTATAACTTTCTATATGAGATCTTTGCTGGTGGTTTGGTTAGTTGTTTTTGCAGGTTTAAATCACATTCATCCAATATATATTCTTGTCATTAATCAGCCAAATAGGGAGATTATAAATGTAATTTATGTTTGGCTAGGATTAGGTGAGTCTGTATTTAAATTCGAATTATGGATGAATGTAATTTTAAATAGGACTCTTGGATTGCATCTGATAAGGATGAGTATTTGAATAGAAGTTATCCGATAATGATAAGTGTTTGAATTGTAACTCTTATCAAATTTTGTTTATATTATAAGATATGAGTCTACAAGAGTCCTATGTATGTTTCAAGTCTAAGAGTCAGTTGAAGAGATAAAGACGCAAACTTTATTGAAGAAACTGAAGCTGATTTGAATTCAATGCAATCTAGAAGAAGTGATCCAGTCCGAGATGTTCGCGAATAGTTAGCAATGTATCTGACTGAAATTTTGGATAAACTTGTTAGTAAAGTCATTCTCCAAATCAATCACAACATTGCCTATTTATAGAGGAATCGGCTGAAGGTTTTAAATAACACTTGAATAGCATATATTCTCTAGCATTGAGAGCTTGAAGATCTGGGTAGAATTTCAAGAGATCGTGTAAGAGAAAATTCTTGAGAAAATGATTTTCCAAAAAGCTCAGTTCGTGGGGTTGAGTGAGAGCATACTCCAAGGGGGAGTTGTCATGTTTGAGTTCAACCACTAGAGGTTCCAGTAGGAAAGACAAAGATTGGAGAGCGTTAGAGGTTCTAGCTACCTACTGCGGTAGAAGACAAGCGGGTCACGTATTTTGGGTAAACGTGTCTAGTTACAAAGGTTTTGTAAACGTTTTACTTGTAGTACTCTCAATCGATAAAATTGGTTTTCCTGGATTTGGTTGCCCCATAGGGTTTTACCTTTGATGAGTTCTTCAAAGGGTTTCCCTTTGTAACCAAGTTATTGTGTAAATGCTCTTAATATTTTATATTGGTTACTAATCCATGCTAATAGCTTTTGTTCAGCATTAAGGTGCATAACCAGTGGTACTTGGGTAATTTCAAATCTCTTATGTCTCCATGCCTTCTCTAGTTTCTGGTTCATGCATAGCATAATAGGTCTGTGATCTGAGCACCTTGCCACCAATACTTCCACCCACCCTTTTGCATGATATTCCTTCCATTTTAGATTGGTTACAGCCCTATCAAGTCTTTCTTTTGTGAAGGAATCATCCTCGTGCTTTTAGCTCCAAGTATATTTGTCCCATTTCCAACCCAGATCAAACAATCCCCCCACCTCCAAAACTTTCCTGAAACGAGCCATCTTTCTTTCTGTTTTCTGTTTTCCCCCTCTTCTCATAATGTACCAATATCTCATTGAAATCACATACCACACACCACCCATTATCATGATCTTGTGGTTATAAAGAGCTTAGAAGTCTCCATGTCTCTTCCCTCAAATTGGTATTTGGCTGTCCATAAAAACCTGTTAACAGCCATTTAGCATCTCCATAGACTTCTTTTATCCAAGCACTAATATGCCATTTGGAGTAGTTCACCACCTTAACTTCTAAAGGTTGTTTCCATAGCAGCATCAACCCACCCTTTAGTCCTATGGGTTCAATTACCAAACAACCTTCAAACTTCAACCTCATTCTGATCTTCTCCCCATTAGCCTTCCTCAACTTAGCCTTCATTAAGAACACAACATTGGGTATCTTTTCCTCTACCAAGTGGCAAAGGTCTTGAACTGTCCGAAGGTTCCCAAGCCCTCGACAGTTCCAACTCAAGATTTTCATAATGATAGGTGGGGCTGCTTCATAGCCTCCACCTTATCAATTGAGTTCCCCTCAACTGTCTCAACCATACAACCCTCCACCCCTTTCGCTTTTTTACCCACTCTCTCCTCCTCTTTGTTAACCCCAGATCTCAGCAGTCTCTTTGTAGGTGATAGATCAATTATTAGCTCACCCTTCTTGCCTTGTTCCCTAGCCATTCTTTTCCATACTCTTTCCACCTTCCTTCTACTGCTGTTTGCATTCAACCATTTGCTCCCATCCACCCCCTTTCCTTCCTCTAGATTTTCCTTGGCCTACAGCCCCTTCTCCCTCTTTTCTTCAGAAACTTCATTCCCCTCTATCTATTTCGAGCTACTCTTCTCTTCAAACCCCCCCTTATAACCTACCTACTCACCCCTCTGTTAAGCTCACATTCCTGAGTAGCAGGAACCACTTCAGCCTCTTCCTCCATAAATCCTACCCTATCATTTTCTAGCCTTTCCTCACCTGTTTTTAGTCCACCATCTCCACTAACTCTTTCCTCTATAAATGTTTTGGTAACCCTCTCCATACTCCTCATTCCTTCCTTAATTTTAAGTCTACCCCTTGCTCTCAACCAAGCACCATACTGGTACTCACTATCCATCTTTCCCTTGCAACCAGAATCTTTATGTACAATACAACCACATTTGAAACATAAGTGAGGAAGTTTTTCGCACCTTACAGGAATCTAGTAAGCCTTCCCCTTCAAATGAATGGTCCTCCCTCTTGCCAGTGGTTTATGAAGGTCTATTTCAATTAAGACTCTGAGAAATAAACCCCATCCATTCCCATATTCCTTTGTGTCAACCTCGACTACCTTGCCAATTGTTCCTCCTAATATCTCCCCCTTCTCCTTGTTCATGCATTTTAGGGGCATATCATGCAATTGGACCCAAAACCTTTCAGTATTAAACTGCATCTTTTGTGGAGGTGTAAAGCCATCAAAGTTCACCAGCACAAATAGTTGATTATCGAAAAGCCATGGTCTCCCCTCCATTATTCTCTGCTTATCCGCTTGATTAGCAAACTCCACTACAAAAACATTTAGACCCACCTCATGAAACTTTGCTCTTCTGCTAATCCTCCTTATTTTTTTCGTCATTGTTTCAATCACGCCCTTACTGATCTTCCTCTCCACCCAGACTTTCCCTACTAGACTCACTTCTTCTTTGTATTTCAATTCTGCTGATTCAACTTCATCATTATCAATATTCACAGCTTCCTCCTCCGACAACTTCAATTTCTCCCGCCGATCCTTAATTTCATTCATCTCACCACCACCTAAAATCCACTCTCACCACTAAAATCTCGTTCTCACCACCACTAGAATCCTACACTCACCCTTGTAATCCCTTTCTCGCCACCAAAACAACCTAGTAACCACCTGTTCAATCCCTTGCAAGCAACATAAATTATTCTGTAAGCTGCCCCCCACTCCAACCACCTCTGATTCTGTTAGAATCTCAGTGGACCCCACTTCGCCTTAGCTTCCTTCTAGAGAGAATAAAGCGAGAGAAGACTATCAAGCGTTTCATTAACTTTTTGAGAGTTGGATTTCTTTCCCCTTGCTTTTTCTTTTGTGAATCATGGTGGATTGAGCTGCATTTTCCGAAGGATCAATTTATGTGTCTTGCCTTCCTTCTGTTTGTTGAGAAGTCTGAGAGAAATTTGTGCTATTAAATTCTGCTCTTAGTTAGGTTCCATAGTTGAGTTTCTCAGGGATTGATTTTAGATAGTTGCAGAAAATTTGAGAGCGACCCAATCTTCCACATGCATAGCAAAATTCAAATAGGCATTCATACTTTATGGAAACCCATATTTCATGATTCCCGTACCTTGGCATTGCAAAACCTTGTTGAAGAGGCTTAGTGACATCAATTTCAATCTTCGTTGTGATGGATTTTTTGTAGGCTATCCAGTAAATTGGGTCTTCTTCCACTTTGATCAAATTGCCTAATGATTTCCCAATGTTGGTTGCATTCTTTAGTGTCATGTGGTCAAGGGGTAGTCCATGTATCTGCACATTAAACAGTGCATGCTTTAGGTTGATCTCTTGCAGAGTTGCTCTTGGGGGCCACGGTTTGAGGATTAATAGATGTCCTTTGAAGTTTCATGGTGCTTGATTTAAGACTCTTAGCTTGTCTTGCGGAGATCGAAATGTAAAGATGAACATATTTGTTTCCTGATCTTCTGTCAGGAGATTTTGGATGAAGTTCCATGTTGCCTTGATGCTAGAGTGAATTGTAAATTTGTTGAGGGGCCTGTCTGCTACCAATCTTCCTATTAAAACTGCGTCTGATATGACTTTTGCTGATTCTGGTGCAGGTTCTAGATTTAAATCTTGCCAAGAGAGAGCTTCAGTTTGTGTGATGAGTGAATCCAAATCCATTCGATGCTTCTTCAATTTGAGATGTTTTCTGTAATTGGTTAGTGAGTTTCAGCTTATGAGGAAAGGATGGTTGTTTGTGATGGTTGTGAAGAAAACACTACAGTGTGCAGAGGGACTCTAGTGAGAGAGTAGTTTTGTCGCTATCTAAATAAGACTGGTAAAAAGTTCTTCCCAATCGTACTTAAGTTTCTTGATTGCAAAGGAAATTAGTCAAGATCTGTTGGACTTTTTGGGTTGTGTAGAGTAAGCCTTTTGGAGGTACTAGGAAGACCTAGGCATGCATTTTATTCTTGTTTTGGATACCTTAAAGGCTAATGAGCTAGAAATCTCTTGTATGACTTGGGCATTGGTGGTGTTGTAAGAATTTATTTCTATAAGCTATTCCATACACTCCACACTTCTAATTATGGGATCAGACTAGTCTGTATTAAATTAATTAATTAATGAGTTATAATGGGACACAAATACCTCTAGCTCTCATGATAGCTAAAATCTATTTAAGTACTAAGATGGTTACGGGTTTTCACCTGCAACATAATTGTACCTCTAGCCATGAGGAGACACTCTGATGTAAGGTTATTAGGGTGATCATTCCCTTGTGATCAGAATAACTCTTCGTCACATTACCATAAGAGAGAGAGGTTTTCGCATAGATTATCGAACATTACTTTAAAAATTAAAGTTTCATGTTAAATATATATAACACTTGGTATCAGAGCATATAATTACAGATGATCTATACTTTTGATGTTGAATCCTGAATGAAAGTATAAATTCTGGATTGATCATCAGATTGCGTATATATTAAATTTTACGTATTTGTTTTGGTGAGTAAACTCGTATTGCCGAGAACGGTTGGTTGTAAGTGGGGCGAAGTGTGGGGTTGCGTCTTTTGAAGTGGGAGCAGGGCCAATGGGTCATTTACATATGAGTAATGCTACATACAGTCGTGGAATGCGCAAACGTCATATAGTCGCTTTGAAAAAGAATGGAGTCCACTTATAAAAAATTAATTTCTTTTCATGTGGGTCCCATATTTATTCACTCTTTTTATAGCGACTGCACGGCGCTTGCACACTCACGACTGCAAATATCATTTCTCTTTACATATTGAGTCTTGTTATCTGGTTTGGGTCTTTTTATTTCAATAATCATTTGGTCAGCCCATTTATTAGTGTTTGTTACTGTGTTGTCATTTAGTAAGGGCATGTTTGTTTAATCAACTCCTTTCATTTTATTTTATTTAATTATTATAATTTTTTTAAATTTTTACATAAAATAAAATAAATAATTTAATTTTTTTAAATTTTAAAATAAAAATAATATTAAAAAAATATATTCTAACAATATATTATTCAATTTTTAATTTTAATTATAATTAATGTCTTTCAGCCTTTATGGGCACAATTGTACGTAATGTTCTTTATGCCAGATTTTATAAAATATATATATATATATATATATATTTACTAACATAGGGCGATTTTTCTCTCAATTGCCTTGTAAATTCGTCTTTTCTTCCTTTCTTTATTCAAATTAACCTTATAAATTTGAAGATAGGTTGGATTTCTTGAGCTCAATAGGCATAAATAAACAAGCACTTTTTTTGTGCTTAATTCGGAAAATGTGCAGAATTTAGCTGGTCGGTACCGAATGTAAGGGCTCTTTTCACTACAAGAAATCTGGCATTTTCCAGCGATTTTAAAATCGCCGCAAAAAAAAATCGTTGCAAATATACGTTATTTTCGGCGATTTTCAAGTCGCTGCTGAATTTCCAATGCGAAGTTGGGAAATCACGATGGAAAATGCATAATTGATTTTTTGCGGCGACTTTTATACTTGTTATAGCGATTTATGTCGTTGCAATAGATTTTTTTTAACTGTAGTGGCATAAAATTTCCGTCGATTGCAGTAATTGCGGCAATAGATACTATTTGCGGCGAATATTGTCGCTGTAATAACATATGCGCCCATTTGCAGGTTATTATCGGCGAATAAAAAGCGCCGGAAAATCTAATAAAATTTAAATCCCCCGTTAGGTTTTCGCTCATTTCGTTCCCTCCAGCCCACTCCCCCCCTCCCCCCCTCTCTGTCCCCAATCACTCTTCTCCCTCAAGCCTCCGCCGCGCACAGCCCGTCGCCAACGACCCCACCACGCCACCGCCACCTCACCTCTACGTCCACCCCCTCCTTCTCCCCCAGCCCCCACGCCGGAAATTTCCGTTTCCTCGAATCTAGAATTGCCTCTCTCTCTCTCAGATTTCTCTGGAAATCGCTGCCGCTAGGGGCGCCATTCTCCACCACTCACAGCTCGACGCTATCGCCAGTCCTTCGTCGGAGTCGCCTTCTCCTCCTCGCCTAGCCCAGCAGCCCGAGGGCAAAAGTCTTTCCATTTCTCTCTCTGCTACATCTCTCAAGAACCACTCCATGGCACCGAGCACCGCCTGGTCTCTCTCTCATCTCTACGCCTCCTTGGTCCTGCTCCGCCACCACAACCACCATGCTCTTCGTCCTCGTCGGTAGGTCATCTCTCCTCCACTGTCTCTCTCTCTCTCTCTCTCTCATCTCTCTATTTTAACCGCATCAAGAGTGTGTAATAAAGATGATTATTGTGTGTCTATGTTGTCTGTGTTGGTGGCTTAGAGTTGTGAGCTGCTTTGTGATGGAGGTAATTAGAACTTGATTGCTACTTTAATGGATCTGGGTTATGAAAAATGAAGTTAGGATTTTGTTTCAATTTTTATATTGACTGACTTGTAGTCTCTCCAAGCTGTGATCTTCATTCTTGGTGGGTGCCATTGATGGTGTTTGTTTGCCTGGAAAACAGTATTTCCATCAGTATATTGTTATAACAACATAGGAGCTTTGCAAACCTTCTGTTGATGGAAACCCTTCTTTTGCATAAGTCCTATTCAATATTTATGACGAGGAAGTGTGGTAGGAGGCTGTAGAATGAATTTATTTTCTGCTTTGCTTCTGTTTGGATTCAATTATCTAGTGAGGTCTATAGAAAAAGGAGGAAGCTCGAAGGTTAGAGAAACAACTTAAACTAGTTCAAGTTTGAGGTGAAAAACAAAAAAACTGTCATCTATCATTACTATGTTTGGTTATTAGATTTTCATGAAACAACTTAAACTAGTTCAAGTTTGGTTATTAGATTTTCATGAAATAAAGAGAGTTGCAATCCTGTAGAAGACATCATGATCCTGTGGGAAAAAAATTATTATTTGTGGAGACGGACATAGAGATGAAATTCCTGCCATGATAACTGGAAATTACAACTAGTAGAGAAATTGGGGAAAACCTGTATTCTTCTCTTGTGGAAATGTAGAAGTTTTTTCAATAACTTATTACTGTGATTTTGGTTTTCAAATTGTTGCAGGCTAGCTTCTTCATGACTTATGTTTTAACATATGGTTGGGCAAGTTTGTCGTGTGAAGTGATGCAATTTCTTGCTCTTTTCTGCAATCTAGTCAAGAGATTCGTACTCAGAATCAAGGATGATTCGTCCAATTGCACTTTCTCTTTTCCCTACCATACAGAAGTCCCACGAGTCCTCTTATTTGGATTCCTTGATTTCACATGTTCCATCTTGGCACCCTTAATGTTGCCCTTCTTGCTGATTTACTTTTCACTTGCTTACCTTGTGTATAAAAACCAGGTGAGTGCCTTATCTTGTCTTTTACCTTTTATGATGTTACTTGCGATTACTGTTTGTATATGCTGCTTGAATGTATTTAGTTTTAGCCGACTCCTTTAATTAGTGATTGATCATATTTTTTTCCACAATGCAGAGCTTGTTCTTCCATTCGCCATTGTAGTTACATAATGTGTTTGAATACAGAGTTGTAAACTCATGTAGTTCTGTTTGTTATGTACATATCCAGCCAGCTTTCTTATCCCAAGTTAGTCATAGGTTTCTAGCAATATGTTCTTAGCATCTCTCTCTTACTTTGAAAATGGAAATTGCTTTTTATGTGCCTACACAGCAAGAAAAATTTCTCTGTAAACCCAAATAGAGAATTTGAAGATGTTGGAATTGAAATCAGTGTGTATTTGGAATTATTTTGAAGGGATATGTATGAAAAGAATTCCCCTTCATTCTCTGTATAAAACCTGCCAAGGAAATAGTCTTTATTTTTTGTTCTCGTTTTTTTTTTTTTTGGATGAGGAATACATATGCTTCATCCAAATGCAAATGAGACTGTAAAGATTTATGTGATAACTCTTTCTAATTTAAAAAAAAAAAAAAACTGTCGTCAACTTGATTGACCCCTGTAAATATATTAGACAATAACATTACTTTTACTTTTCAGTTCCTCAAACTACTCACATAAGTCCCTCAAATACTACAGACAATGCTCTATATTCTGAATCCATCGGACCACCACTTGGGAATCTGAATTAATCTCTACCAGCAGATGGTTTAGTTGCATGCAAGAAAGAGAAAGCAACTGCTCTTAGTTCAGCCCTATTATTTGTGCCTTACCCTTAGAAGGAAGAGAAAGCAACCAGTAGTTTCCCATACTCATTTCTTGCTACTCCTCTACCACAATTACCCGAGTTCCCCAAACAGCAGCTATCAACATTGAGATTAACCATACCTCCATTGGCCTGTTCCAGAACAAAATTTTGTCATGTTGGGAGATGAGATCAGGCAATGAGCAACTAGACCCCCATGGTTTTGCTAAAACCAAGTGGTGCCCGCGCGCGGACACGTAAATCATTATAATATCTTAATTAAACAATTATTAATGGTTGTGTTTGTTTATGCATGTAATTGTATATATGTATGATTATTGTTGTGTTAATGGCGGCCTGGTTTTGAGCTGTTTGTCTATACGTACGTTCATAACCCTACGTGTAATTATATGCTTCTAATTACAAAAGTGATCATCGATCGAGCTAGCTGGGTCGGGCATGCATACAGTAATCATGCGTATTATAAAGTTGTATATCATGATTATGGTGGCCGTTGTATTTTTCTTCCTGAAATATCGGTGCATGCTTTGACTGATCTGGTCGTCATGATCTCTTCACGTATGCTATTCATGATTGGGTTATTTACAAAGCACGTACATACACTTGATCACATGAAATGTATTTAAATTTGTTCATGCAAAAAAGAAAAAAAAAAAGCAACAATATTCTGTCAAAATCTTGTAGTAGTACTGACTTTTTATGTTCTTAATTTGAACTGTAGGGAAAGAAGGGAATCTGGCTCAAATTACCCATCGAGATGGTCAATCTTGTGGAAGCTGCTGTTAGGGTCAGTTTTTTTCCCCCTATTTTTTAGTGACTTCTCAGAATTAAGAAGCTGGATCATGGAGTATTAAGATCAAATTACATGATATCATGTACTCCATTAAACCTTATTTCATGGTTTTGATATGTGCAGGAAGGATTCTTGTACCCCCATGCAGAACCGAATTACTTAATGCTCATATTAAAGTCTAATAGCTGGTTTTTTGACTTCCCAAGAGGTAATCCAAGTTGTTCTATAATACGTTTATCAAAGTAGGAGAGGTTCATTGCAACTATATACTTCTATAGGTAGTGGTTAAACATAAATGGCAGTTTTATTATTTGAAGAGTTCAATGTTATGATTATTAGGATCAATCCAAACCCCACATATGTTGGATCATATGTTGGATGTGTTGATCTTTTTGTTTTAAGTTTTTCCTCAATTATAAATAGTGCTTTGTTAGAATTCCTCTATTTTGTAGTGATGCTTGTCAATTCCTATATTTCTATTAACTTGATATTGTCTTTCACATATAATAGTTTGTCAAGCTTTCTAATATTTGAGAAGATGTCTTTCTAATTTAAGTCAACATCTTCATTCAAAACTACCATTATATCTTCACTATTCCAAGGAGTAATCTTTTCCTATTCTATTGAGTTGAGAAGGTATTCAGTTTCAGAAGTAAAACATGCACATCTCAGTTTCAGTTTTTTTAATTTCTCAGTTTTAATTGTCCCTCATCTGCAGGATAGATTATTATTATTATTATTATTTTTATTATATCCTTTTGTTCTCCTTTTCCATTATAGATGCATAAAATTTAAGTAGATGGGTCATTGACAAGCCATTTCACATTACAGTAATGCCAAATATCTGTTTGGGATCAGTCTTAGGTAATTACATGTGTAGACTTTATATCTATACTGTTTTGTGCATTTTTTTTTATTTTGTCAAACATCTTTTCCGGCGAGTCGGAAATAATTTTTTCATAGCATAAATTTATTTGCGGCGACATAAAATCGCCACAATAACTTTTTTGCAGCGAAACTTACCTGCTGGAAATACTTCCTAATGGCGATACTTTTAAATGGTTGAGAAAAATAATAAGTTATTTGCGGTGATTTATTAAGTTTTTGTGGCGATACATATCACCGGAAATAGTTGTTTTCAGCAATTTTAAAGATAAATCGGAAGGCCATTTCTGTCGATTTTTGAACATTTCCGACAGACTAAAATTGCCGGAAATAGTAGATTTTCTGACGATTTTTTCCAATCGCCGCAATTGATCAAAAATGGCTTTAGGATTGTGGCAAACCTGCAGCGATTTATAAATCGCCGCAAATGATCAAATGTAGCGATTCTGAAGGGTATTTGCGACGATTTTGAGCGCTGGAAAAGACCATTTTTCTTGTAGTGAATTTGGATAGTGAGATGATATGAGATGATTTTAGATGAGTTAAATAACATATTGTCAGAATATTATTTTTTAATATTATTATTATTTTGAGATTTAAAAAAAATTATAATATTTAGATGAGATGGGATGAGAGTATTTCTGTATCCAAACGAGACTATATATATCAAAGTCCATAAATAAAGTTTGGGTTCTCAACAAAGTTAAAACCCATTTAAAGAAGTGATAAATTTGCCCTAAAGAATAATAAATTAAAAAAAATATTACAACGTATTCAAAGAAATTAAATGAATTAACAAAATTATTAAACCAACCCAATTATATTTGAACAATCAATAATTGATTATAATTGGGTGATCAAAACCCTAGTTAAGCATAATTAATAAGGATACTTATCAATTTCTTTTTGGTTTTTTCCTCATAAATGAATTAATTTTGAATTATACTTACTGACCAAGAAATCAGTTCTTCTCTCTCTCTCTCTCATTTAATTTCTTTTTGATTTTCTTCATCAATGCATTGCCAATACATATTAATTTGCTTTTACTGCTATACCGGGAGTTACTTCACGAATTGCTTGATGTAAAATAGATATGCATGCAGTTTTCTTTTTCGTGTCTTTAGTATGTTTTAAACACCAAGAAAATAACTTAATAAAAGTAAATAAAGGACCTAAAAAAGTGATTTTTCTTCCTTATTTAAAGGTTTCTAACCATTTTAACCTTTACTCAGATCTACATCAAATGACTGAAGAGCTCAATAGGAGTTTGACTTATCTGAGCAGAATTGTTGTTAGCATGGCAGAAGAGCTTAAAGAGCATGCAGGCTCTTATAAGGGATTAACTACGCCTCCTCAACCAAAAATCAGATCAGATTCTGATAATTCTTCTCAGGTTAGACAGTTTTCGGGCGCCGTCGAACCCATGAAGAAGGTTGATGTGCCAGTGAAAAAGGAGCCAAGAGAGACTGAGAAGGCTGAGAATGTTATGCATCTCATTTTTTGGGGACCCAAATAGTCATTTTCTATGCATGTCGCTTTTGAGCTATGACTTTCAACTATGTATGCACTTTGAGTTAATGTTTTTCCTTGTAGTTTGTTAGTAAAAGTGACTTGATTTTCCTTTTATTTCCCTATATTACACGAAAAAATGATAGAAGAATGTTATGCATCAGTCACTATTCACTCTCACACTCTATACTTATAATTTTTTTATGGGGTGTGAGGGTATTTTTAATAGAGTATGAGAGTATTTTTTTTTTATGATGTGAAGTGATGAATAGTGATTGATGGGAAGAATTTTTAATTGAAAATTAGTGAAAACAAATTGAGTAGAGGGGAACGACTTGAGAGGGTTATAGTGACTGGTAATAAGGAGAAGTCTTGCGTTGACAGAGAAATCTTTGGGTTAGTCAATTTCTGTACAAGTATTTTGATAAATTCCTAGTGAAAAAAAATATAGGCCGCGCGCACACACATACAGCTTAGCCACCTAGCATTATTTTTATTTGCCTCATCATCTTGATTTATACGTTTGTGTATTGAAGAAAAAGTTCTGCAATATTGTGAACCAGAGCTTGATATTTCAAGCTTAGCAAGAGATCAGAACCGCCAATATTGAGTAAATGCTCTTTGTCCAAGAATATCTTTCGTAAGTAGATGGTCGGACTTAGTGAACCACTTCACCTGCACTTAGATCGGCTTACCTGGAGATGTAGCTCAAAAAGGAAAATATTTTAGGTATAAAAATAATTTTATAAATTAATATAGTTTTATGTGATTTTTCAGATTATAAAATTATTTTTATTATAAAATAGATTTAACGAATTCGTTTATGAATATAATAGTAATCGAAGAAATATAGATATATCATTCATTCAAAGGACTTTTGTTGAACATCTTACATATTACCTCCAAAATATGTACAGAAGGCTGCATTAATCAATAGACTTAGAAAGAAGCAGCCACTGAAGACTAAGATGTCAAAGCCACTTCGAAAATCAAGGTTAGAGGTCAATTGGGCCCCAACAGCTTAAGTACATCACAGTCCGATGGGAGGACTCTGCCTTTTGAACAATCTTATTATCCTTGCTCGATCTGTAAGCTTTAGCAGAGGCATCTGCACTGAAAGCAGCCCTGGATATATTCTCACCTGCTTTGAAGTAGATAAAGACAAAGTAGATGAACAAGCAGAGCCCTTGAAAGATGTGATTCTTGGAGCTTGGTCTTCAATTTCTTCTTGCATTTGTGAACCTGCTTGGAAGGTTTCTTCCATACTCATCTAAATTTAATGCTCTCCTTGAGAGAGAGAGAGAGAGAGAGAGAGAGAGAGAGATGAGGTTGTCTACATATATAGAAGCCTGATCACTAATAGGAAAGAATTAATGGTGGCTTTGCATTGATGATTCCTGGTCTCATAGTCATTGATCAGGAAGGAAATTTTTTTTGAGGACTTCTTGTACAAAACTTGAAAACAAATAGAAATATATATAAAGTTAATAACATATATTACAATATTTATTATTATTGTATAAGTTTTTTGGATAATTTCAAATATTTAATAAATATTGTATCCTTTCACTTAAAGTCAGTAAATTTGAATAAGAATTTAAGGAAATATTAATTAGTATACCTCTGCTGGCAAAACTCTAACCATTCATTGGGCAAAATCTACTAATTAATAACCTTCAGGTTTAATTTTCTACAGTGTTTTGAATTTCTGTAATAATAGTGAAATGAGATGAGATGATTTTAGATGAAAATTGAAAGTTTAATAACATATTTTTTTTAATATTATTATTATTTTGGGATTTGAAAAAATTGAATTGTTTATTATATTTTACATGAAAATTTAAAAAAATTATAATTATAAGATGAGATAAAACCGTTTCTGTATCTAAACGGAACATTTTTTTTTTTGAATAAACCTCATAACTTTCATATATTAACTTCCTGCATACATCTTCTATCATATTCCAGACTATTTATAATAAAATTTGGAACAAATTCTATCCAAACTTTTTCCTCCACTATGTGTAAGGCAGATTTTGTCAAGTTGTGTGCCACTGTATTTTTTTCCCTGTAATCAAATTGTAAAAGCCAATCCTTTCTAAAGCTCAATACATTCCTAATATCATCAATTAAAGAACCTAAGTAAGAAAAAATTTCTTCATCACTATTAACTGCCATTATAACAGCTTTGGCATCTCCTTCAAATATAGCATTTTGGATATTAAGATCATTACACAGTTGCATAGCCTTCCAAAGAGCATGACACTCTGCAATATCAGGTTTCACGACATTTCTTCTGTTGTCACATGCTGCAAGCAATGCCTCTCCATTTTCATCTCTGATTATAACCCCCATTCCCATTTTCCTCTCCTTTACATCCAAAGATGCATCCCAATTAACCTTAACAAAGTTTGCTGCTGGTGGAATCCACATAGTCTTGTTTACTGTCACTATCCTCTGTTGAACTGCATTGTTACTATTAGTCAACCTGTTAGCTTGTTTGAAAGCCTCCAGTGACTCAATGGATGTTGTTATCAACGTTTTTGGGCATGTAATTCTTTTTTCAAACACTGCAGTGTTCCTTCTTAGCCACACTTTACTTAGCTGGATAGCTATCTCCTCTAGTTTAGTGTTATCCAAACCTCCCATCAACCTCTCCCACAAAGCCAGAAAATCTCCACCTTCCCTTTTCCACTTTGAGACTCCACTCAAGTCATTTGCCCAAACATCGTTAGCTGCTGAACATTCCCACAAACTATGAATGACTGACTCTTCTTCTTTAAAACACACTGGACAGAAACGATCCTCAACTATCTTTCTCAGAAAAAGGTTCTTTTTTGTTGGAAGAAGCTCATTTGCTGCCTTCCAAAGGAACATCTTCACCATGTTGGGAACTTCTAGCCCCCAAATGCTCTTCCATCTGCTATCACTCTGAAGTTCTATAGATGATTCCCCCTTCAAACTTTTCCTCTTTTCGAGTAAAAGATAGTATGCACTCCTCACAGTAAAAAGCCCTTTCTTTGTTGGCCCCCAAGCTGCCTTGTCTTCACTTGATCCTCTACTAATTGGTATGCTCAAAATCTGTTCTGCCTCTTCTTTCTCAAAAATGACATTAACCAATGCCTCATTCCACTCTCTTTTGTTCTCTACCATAAGCTCTGCAACCTTTGAGTCTATACTGAGCTTTGTGATAGGGGACTGCACTGTAAAGGAAGATGGTGAGTTCAACCATTTATGGCCCCAGATTCTGATCTTCTTGCCATCTCCAACTCTCCACCTTATACCTTCCTTGATTACCTCTCTAGCACTGCATAAACTTCTCTAGATCAAGGAAGGTTTGGGCCCAAGTTTCACCTCCAGAAAATTAGAATTCTTAAAATACTTTTCTCTAAAAATTACTGCAACCAAAGAGTTAGGGAATTGAAAAAGCCTCCAACCTTGTTTGGCTAGGAGAGCTAGATTAAAGCATTCCAAATCCCTAAAACCCAATCCCCCTTTCAATTTCTGTCCAGCCATTTTATCCCACTTCCTCCATTGAATTCCCCCCTCCTTTTGAAATTTACCCCACCAGAATTTAGAAAACATGGTGTTGATTTCACTACATAACTTCATAGGCAACTTAAAGACACTCATGGTGTACGTTGGTATAGCCTGCATCACAGCTTTCATCATCACTTCTTTCCCAGCTTGGGATAAAAAATTGTTCTTCCAACTTGAAATCTTTTTCCATATCTTTTCTTTCAATACTCTAAAAGTATTGTATTTAGATCTTCCTACAATAGTTGGAAGACCTAAATATTTCTCAAAACTTCCACATGCTACTGAGTTACCAGCCTCTAGAATTATTTTTTTAGCAACTATCGGGGTATTACTACTGAAAAATATGGATGTTTTATCCTTGTTGAGAAACTGTCCCGATGCCTCTTCATATTTCTTCAAAATCACTTGCAGCTTGTTCCACTCCTCAAGAGAAGCTCTTCCAAACAATATGCAGTCATCTGCAAATAGTAGGTGATTTATGGAGATCCCACCTCTAACCACTTGTATCCCTTTTGTAATTCCCCTTCTTTCTGACTGATTAAGTAAACAACTCAGCCCCTCAGCACATAATATAAACAGAAAAGGGGATAGGGGATCTCCCTGCCTCAGACCCCTTGATGGATTAATAACTTCTCCTGGCTTCCCATTAATCAACACTGAGTAAGTTACAGTTGAAACACACTTCATAATGAGAGACACCCACCTATCACAGAAACCTAGTTTCTTCATCACAGCTTCTAAATAAACCCATTCAATTCTGTCATAAGCCTTTGACATGTCAAGTTTAACAGCCATGCTCCCCAATCTTCATTTTTTCCTGGTCTTCATTGAATATATCAACTCATATGCTACCATGATGTTGTCTGAAATTAATCTATCAGGTAAGAATGCACTCTGAGTAGGAGAAATTATTTCAGATAATACTTTCTTGAGTCTATTGTTAATAGTTTTTGCAATTAGTTTGTACAAGACATTGCACAAACTAATTGGCCTGTAATCACTCACCAAAACAGGTTCCTTTACCTTTGGTATTAGAGCTACAAAAGTATAATTCAAAGAAGGGGTCCATGAATTACCATTAAGAGTAGATAAAACAGCCTCACAAACCTCCTCAGCAATTACATTCCAGTGACTTTGATAGAAGCAAACTCCAAAGTCATCTGGTCCGGGTGCCTTTAATGGGGGCATTTGCTTCAAAGCTTCCTCAACTTCGGATCTATTGAAATTCTTGAATAGAAAATCATTCATTCCCCTATCACTCTTGGCTCTAAACCATTTAAACACTCTTCCAAAGCTTCACTTGAAGGATCTGTAGTTCTAAACAGATTTTCAAAATAATGACTGAAAATTCTTTCAATCTCAGAACTTCCACTTACCCTTCTGTTCTGCTCATTTGTGACCTCCCTGATTGTGTTTCTCTTTCTTCTTTGGTTGGCACAAGCATGGAAAAATTTTGTGTTTTTATCTCCAAGCTTGTACCAATTAACCTTGGCCCTTTGTCTCCACCTTAAATCATCCTTCTCCAATAATAAATTCAGCTCCTTTCTTGCTTTTTTTTTTTTTTTTTATCTCATTTACATTAGTGATACCCTCCACAGCCTGAAGCTGTTGAAGTACTTCTGTTTTTTCTTCTATTTCCCTTTGACCCCCATTTCTTCTCTGTTTACTCCACTTCAAGAAAGCTTCCTTACTCTTTTTTAAGAAAAAACTCACTTTCTCTAAAGGAAAAACAGATCCCTCTACCTTATTCCACACCTCCCTCACCACCCCTTCACAATCTTCCTCTAGAGCCCAATTGGCTTCATATTTGAAACCCTGATTTTTAACCCAACTCCTATTTCTTCCTTTCAGCACATGTATCAGAATAGGCTTGTGATCTGAAGTTCTTGCAGCAAGGACTTCTACCCATACCTCATTAAAAACTTCAATTCAACCTGAATTTGCAACTGCTCGATCTAATCTTTCCTTGGTGAAGGTCTCATCCTCATGCAAGTTGCTCCAAGTAAACTTCTCTCCCTTCCATCCTAAATCATGTAGATTTCTTTTAGCTAAAACTTCCCTAAAACCTTCCATTTGTTTCTCTGCCCTTGGTCTTCCTCCCACTTTCTCATCATTGGATATTATTTCGTTGAAATCACCAGCTATGCACCAACCCCTTAATCCCTTTGGTTTTAGGGCAGCTAATAACTCCCATGATTCGTTCATTTTACCCACCTCAGGATGCCCATAGAAGCCTGTAAAAAGCCATTTCTCTTTTGTTTCATCATCCCTCACCCAAGCGTTTATATGTCTTTGTGAATAATTTTTTATTTCAACATTCACCTTATCATTCCAAAGTAACAATAATCCTCCCCCTTTACCTACTGATTTCACAATAAAATTGCCCTCACACCTTAGCCTTCTCCTCAACCACTCAAAATTATCCCTTCCACTTTTCGTTTCCATAATAAAAATTATACTGGGTTTCTTAACCTCTGCCATACAACAGAGGTCCTGAACTGTCCGAGGGTTCCCCAACCCTCGGCAGTTCCAACTTAGGATTTTCATAATGTTTGGCGGGGCTGACTTCCAGCCACCGCCACTATCTTTGTACTCGCTTCTTTCATCTCCACTTCCCCCCCTCTTGCTTTTTTCCCTCCTTGGTTTTTCTGCTTCCCCTCCACTGCATCATGATTTCTTTTTAAACTACTCAATGTGACTTCCTCATTCTCCCCTCTCATCCCTTATTCCCTTGCTTTTCTCTTCCATACTCCTCCTTTTCTCAGACTAATATCTATTTTAGGTTTTTTTCCATCCCCCAACTTATCTATCAGCACATTCTCTCCCGTCTCTCCTTCCTTTTCAACTTCACTCCTAACACGTAAAACGTCCCCTTCCTTCACTTTTTCTCTTTTCCCTTCACCTTCTTTTCTCTCCAAACTTACCAATGTTCCAACCATTTCCTCTTCTCTACTAGTAACCTCAATATTTTCTTTTCTCCCATTCTCTTTCCTTTCCTCTCGACTCTCATAGTTTCCCTCCAAACCATTAGTTTTAGACTCCCTATCATTTTTTCCACCCCCTCCCATACCCATTTTTCCCTATCATCTAAATGGAACATAAGTCTACTTGCTTAGAGCAATTAATTAGCAATACTCACAAAAAATTAAAAGACCTGAAAAGAAAAAACTGGCTGGGTGACAATATTTGAAGAGCCTTTTTGTCAATATATAGTCATGATCTATCGAGTAACAATTAATTATTTTTTTTTCTAAATTTTGAGGAATTACATGAATTTTGTTATCATAAAAGACACGTTCTTAAATGATAATTTGTAGTTAATCACTCTGAGGAATATAAACATTGGAACACTAGAAATATAAGAACTGCCTTGGTTGCAACACGCAGCAAGTACGTTCTCCGATAGATAACTTGTACGTACACAATTTAGCAGATGGATAAGAATGACACCTAAACCATATATACATTGCAAGTTGCAACAAGCCTCGTCTGTTCTTCCACCCCCAACCAAAAACAATGAAGGTAAAAACGACGTACAAATTAACCATTTTGCATCACCAAAACGATAGATGTTGATTCTGTCGTTTATGTACACGCATGCATAAAAACCAAAAACCATTTTAAATTGCCCCAAAATTTTTTATATACGTACCTTATGACAAAGCATTCATGCATGCAACAAAATAAACCCTTAAAAAATTATATTAGATTTATTTTTCATTCTTTAATTTAGTAGCACATGACGTCGTATAGACCATTTCGTGAGCCAACCATTGCATATACATGACATGATTATGGGGAGAGAATGTTTGGAACTTAAATTTGTTTTACAAGAATAAGCTTACAAACTGATATGCATGACTCGATATGATATATCAAATTATAATGCTTATTTTATTGTAAAATAGTTCTAACATCTCATGCATATCGAACCATATCATCTTGTAAAACCTCGATCTAATCTTCTTGTTTAATTGGTCTACATCTTGAGCGGACTAAACATATTTATTAGGTTTTGAAAACTTGTTCTAACTTATGCAATTTTATCATGATCCTCTCATAGATATAATTAATTATGCATAGAGCTAGTTTTTTATTGATAGATAAAAGAAAATTTTATTATTATGATTGAAATATAGACAAAGCTCAAGCACACAGAATATAAACATAAGTCACTTGTCCAACATTTGATGAAAAGAAATAGCATTAGACACATGCTTTTCATATTTATTTTGTGTGTAATTATTATTTTTATCTATTACACACAACATTATGTTAAAATCATTATTAAGCTAAACTAATCACATAATAATACTTGGTCATTGGACATAGGGAGAGACAAAACCGAGTTTCTTTAAATAATAATAAAAAAAAATAGAGATAGAAAGGAAAATAACTTATGCAAGTTGTGTAGTCTATTTAAAAAAATATGGTGGATTCTATCATTAAATGATAAGATTTAACATTTTTCATAGAGATTGCATGGAAGTTATATGCCCTTGAATTATATTTTTAAAAAAAAATCTTCACAAAAGGAAATACAAAGAAAAATAATTTGTACAAGTCTAAGACCCGTAATCTTTGTATGGTCTCTTTGAAAAAAAAAAAAATTATAAAAATTTAATATTTTCTTAGATATTGCACAAAACTTATAAGCCCTGTAGTCATATTTTACGTTCCTCGAATATATAATATTTGAATTAGATTGAAAGAAAAATTATTTTCTGTTATATTTTTTTATCTTTTGCATTTCAACGGACTCGCTCGCCGTAGTCCGGGAGTCAACTGCGAAACCTCCAACAAATGAGAAAAAATAGCCTCACCACCATCACATATCCACGTGTCGAACTCTTAGAGGCTCCTCCATGAAGTTTCAATTTCACACACACTGGATAAGCTTCCTTTCCGTCGACCTCATATCTCTCTCTCTCTCTCTCTCTCTGTTTTGCCGAGAAAATCTCAGTAAATGAACCTCATTTTCCAGGAATATTACTAATTACAACTTTCCGCTTTCTCACTTTCTGTACAATGGCATCTGTGTCTTCTCTGTCTTTCTCAGTACCGAGTCAATATCCCGAGCGAAGAGCAATCGTATCGTCGACTCGTACTTTGCCGACGAATTTTGAAGGGTTCCGGTTCCGTACAAGCTTGTCATGTCACTGTGGGGGCATTCGAGCCTCGGTTTCTTCTCGTCTGGCTATTCATTGCATGTCCACTTCCACAGGTGATTTTCTCTGCATTGTTTGATTGCTGAGAAAATGAGCATAACTGAGAGAAATTTAATTATTTTTTAAGCTCCAGTTAGTGAGGTAACTCGATTTCCAGTTTCTCCGATTAAGTTAGTTTTAAAGAAATAGCTTGATGTGTTTGCCATTGCGAAGCTATAGGGTTTTCTGTGTTCTTTTGTATTTTGGTGTGTTATTTTGATTGGAGTCACTGGATTGGATATGCATATGGTTTGAGATAACTCAAGCTTGTTGTTGAAGTTAACCATCTTCAAAAGGCATACGTGTGGGAAAAATAAGAATTTTGAAATTAATTTGAGGCAGAAGACTCATCATATCTGAACTGTATTTCTTTCTAATGTTTCCACAAAAACTTATGTCGAGGTCATGTTATTGTTTCAGTTGGATACCTCGTTAAACTGGTTAATTTTAGTGCCCGCAGAGACTGCCAAGAAGATATGTGGAGAGCAGTGAAGGAGGATTGTGAATTTGTTATTGCTGGTTATATTGACATTGTTATTTTTACTTATCAAAAAAAAAAAAAAAATATTGACATTGTTATTTTTTCTTTTGTGTTTTGTTTTGAATTACCGGTTGTATTAAAATGGAAATTATCAAGATTTCAAATTTATTCAATGCCCTAACTAATCTTATGAAGGATAATCTTGCATCTCTATCCAATGGGAGTTTAAGCTTCTTTGATTTCCTTACGTTGGAAATTTTTTCAAATTTATTCAATGCCCTAACTAATCTTATGAAGTATAATCTTGCATCTCTATCCAATGGGAATTTAAGCTTCTTTGCTTTTCTTTTGTTGGAAAATTTTCAAAGGTATGGATTTTTCTTCATCAATCTTTCAGATAACTCTTTCTTTTTCTTTTTCTTTTTCTTTTTGTGGGAAAATGATTTGCGTTGATGTTTCTTTAGCCATTTGGCTTCTCATTAAGTGATTATATGTTTTTCAAAATAATGTTTCTACTCCAAAATGATGACCATAGCCATGTGACTTTTTTTATTTATTTATTTATTTATTTATTTATTTATCCCTTTTCAATTCTTTAAGCCACCCCTTCCATTGATTTGAAAATAAACTTGATGAGATAGTCTTTTTACAATGGCATGCTGAATCCTTCAGGATTTCTCATTTCCAATTGTAATGCTTGAATAGGATCAGAGGTTTTGTATCCCATATGATTAATGTTTTCTGCTTCAGATTATTTTATCATTCCTAGCCAGAGGAAGAAGAAGAACAAAAGATCCTTAATATCTCTCCTTGTCGTGATTTTATTTTACTTTCTTTGCAGAATTGCCCACTGTATCTGAGACGAAGTTGAATTTCCTCAAGTCATATAAGCGGCCTATTCCCACTGTCTACAACAATGTTATCCAGGAGCTGATTGTCCAGCAACATTTGATGAAGTACAAGAGAACATACCGTTATGACCCTGTGTTTGCCCTCGGTTTTGTTACTGTGTATGATCAACTCATGGATGGATACCCTAGTGATGAGGATCGAGATGCCATCTTCCAAGCATACATAAAGGCACTGAAGGAGGACCCAGAACAATATAGGTTTGACTAAATTATTTCTTATCTTCCTGTACTGCCTCCTTTCATTTCAGTACTTTCATTTTTACGTTTTGATGGGACGATACCGCATTGTTCCTTATTACAACATGAGCATTGGGATATTGGTGATCATTTATGCTGGGAAGATTGTTTTATTGCAACTTGCTAATTTTTCACCATGTATGGCAATTAAGAGAAATCCAGCTAAGCTAGATAAGTGGCACAAAAAGCATACCGTATATGTATAAAGCTCTAAAAAAGGGATAAAAGGTAAGCTGAGTGAATATAACCTGCACGAAAATATGGGATGGATGCTTACAAAAGTTAGAGGTTTCTTCCACTGAAAAGAAACTGTCCTAATTATATGACTATCATCAATTACCTCTTCAGTAGACTGATTGTGGAAGGGAAGCAATCAATCTTTGGATATGCTCTTGAGCACATTTTTCAAATAAGTAGTTGATGCATGTACTTAAAGAACATTTGCACCATATTTTGTAAAGCGCTTTTCAAATTTTAAGAGAAGCATTAGTAATTTAACATTGATTAATTTCCTGATACACACCACAGAATTGATGCACAAAAATTGGAAGAGTGGGCTCGGGCGCAAACTGCTAGTTCATTAGTTGAGTTTGCATCCAGAGAAGGAGAAGTTGAGGGGATATTAAAGGACATTGCAGAAAGAGCCGGGGGTAAGGGGAGTTTCAGCTACAGCCGTTTCTTTGCTGTTGGGCTCTTTCGTCTTCTTGAGTTGGCAAATGCAACTGAACCCGCAATTTTAGAAAAGGTTACACCATTAACCTAGCCCTTCTATTTTAAGCTCGTTTTTCTATGGGATGATTTTTGAAGCATAATATGGGGTTCTTCTGTGTCTGCTTTCTACCCATAATGATGAATTTACTGGTGGATATATAGTAAGTCAATCAACTTTCTTGCTCTTGAAGATTATGAGAAAATTAGAAAAGACGTGTGTTTGGAGATTTGTAATTTAAAATATGCTCTAAAGTACCGGTTCATCAAGTGGAAAGAACTTTCACTTGTACCATTTTGGGGTAAGCATATTCATATGTATAGGGCTGACGAACATATTTGGCCTCACTCTTGTACCATCAGACATTTTCTGGCAATGCACCTGCTCAAGTTCATTACTAAATATCTATGGATCTGATTTGTGTATTTTTTTTTTTTAAATGGCTGAAAGTTCAGATGAAAATGAGAGGTAAATCTCGACACAGAATCACACAATGACCTATTTGATTTTAAATTCTGTTGTACTTGAAAAAAAATTGTTAGCAACAAAGTTTAGTGTGGAGCTGATGTATAATTGTTTACGACTAATGGTTTGACAATAACTCTCATTGCTTCCTAACAGCTCTGTGCGTCCTTGAATGTTAACAAAAGAAGTGTGGATCGGGACCTTGATGTATATCGCAATCTGCTTTCCAAGTTGGTTCAGGCAAAAGAGCTGCTAAAGGAATACATGGATAGGTAAAAACATATACTAAACTTGAAATCTGTATTTTGTTTTAGTACCTTTTCATTTCGTGCTACTATATCGTCTTCCTGGACTGGCATGTCGTCTAGTTCATGAGCTTGAAAATTATATTTAAGTCGACTGGAAAAGGTCTGCTATACTATAAGTTTTCAAGACATGAAGATTGAACAGTCTTCTGTTATAACCTTACACAAAGGATCAGAATTTCCAAACCGTAGCATGGTGGAAAGGAAGTTAAATCCTGTGGGCATGAGACTCATTAAGTTTCTAAAACCGTAGACAATCCTTATTAAATTTGCATGAGACCACAAGTTGGGTTCGAACTTCAAGTCCTTATATTATGATGGACCTTTTTCCAGAGTGCAAACTCTAGTTGTATTGGAAAATTTCTGCATCACTGTATGGTTTTTTTATTTTTTTTTTCATTTTGCTCTTAAGTCACTTGGCCTTCCTCGAGATGGCAAAGGGTTGAACTGGGGTGGGGTGGGGTTGGGTAGGTCCTTCGGACATACCAATCGATAATGAAGAATTACTTTATGTGGTTTTACCATACCAGTAATCATTTTACTTTGTATTTGGTGAAATAAACCATAGTATTCTTCGTCAATGAACTTGGCTTTCAGGGAGAAGAAAAAACAAGAGGAACGAGCAGGAGTGCAGAAGGCTAGTGAGGCTATCACAAAATGTTTGGGGGAGTACCAGCATGCCGGCCTGTAGAATTTTTTTCCAGTGGTTCCTCCGATTGCTCATCGCCCTCTGACCTCTGTGAATCTTCGAACCCCTAATTTGTTTTAAGTGGTTTTGAGATAGAGTTGAAGTTTTTACACTTAAAGGCTCCCTTTTAGCAGCTGGTTATTTTTCATTTATGGTGTCGTTCGGAAGATCTTCCATTGACGATGTCCACATATATATTTCCCAGAAAAATAAAAGAAAAATCTACAATGTATTTCATAATTCATAACTGTAATACTCGAAATGCATAGAAATCGGTATTCTCAATGGTAAATCCAGTTTTCTTAGATATTCTCTCGCTCTCTCAACTTTTGTTTTCTCTCTCTCTCCTTAGATGTTCATAACCCTTGTTTATTTTATGTATAGAATAGAAATTCTTAAGAATGCTATACCAAACAAGTCTTATGAGAGAGTCCCCTGAGTGCCAAAGGCGACATGTCTGAAGTCATGAATAAGTGCAACAAGTAGGGGTGTAACCGGTCCGGTCCGGTCCGGTTTTGGACAAAATCTAGGACCGAACCGGTATGTACCGGTTTTGTATTTTTCAAAACCGATTACGCCCCGATTACCCTCCTAAACCGGTACTTCCGGTTTTACCGGTTTCCGGTCCGGTCCGGTCCGATTTTCCGGTTTTTTTTAAATGTAAAAAACATATAATAAAGTGTTAATTCTTATTATAAAATATTATTAAAAATTTAATATATATATTATGCTTAAAGCATATGATCAATTAAATTTTTATCTTTAAGATTAAACTTTTATTTTATAAATTATAACAACATTATCTTATATATAATTATATTAATAACATATGATCAAATAAATTACAAATGTTCATATTTAAGATTAACATTTTATGTTATTATTTATAAATTATAATATAAAATTTTTTCATATATGATATATAATTATATATATTATATATAAAAATTTAACATATAATTATATATTATATATATAAATATTTTGTATAATATATAAATTAATTTTTATATTTTTTTTTTCTAACCGGTCCGGTTCGGTCCGGTCCGGTTCCAAAAACTACGGAACCGGAACCGGACCGGAACCGGCCGGTTTTCATAAAATAGGAACCGGTTCCGGACCGGACCGGTTCAAAACCGGACCAACCGGTCCGGTTCGGTCCGGTCCGGTCCGGTTTTCCGGTTTAAATTTACACCCCTAGCAACAAGACGACATCTGAACATCTTGAACCTTTGAGTTATCGGTGCATTGCAATCAATCTGTTTGCTCAACTTCCATTTCAATTGACTCTAGTGTGATGTTCCTCTCAAGACTCAATTTGCTCCCCTTACACTATATTTCTATTGCGGTGGATACTCCATTAGTCATTGATTTATCAATTGAAACCACCTTAGATTACCCTCTCTAACCCTTTTTTATGTTATTTTTTTTTTAAAAAAAGATTGTTTTATCAACTACCTTATTTTCATAAAGCTTCGCTGCAGTAGTAGTTGTTTCTATTGTAATATGTCCTATTGGATTGATAGTGTTTTCTCTCGCTGTAATAATTGGGAGGATGAGTTACCTCTGGATGAAAATCTGCAACTTTATGAGTAGAATGTTGGAATTTACAGGTACACTTGTGATACCCCATATGATATGAATAAGGATAAGTGGTGTATGGGATCCCACATTGCTTGGGAATGAAAAGTTCTTGCTCTTTATAAGGTTTCAATGGGGTTCTAATTGTATCATTGACTAGTCTTTTTAGAATATAGATCATGTGGTTTGAGTCTTCTATTGGGGCGTTACAAATGGTATCAGAGTCTATCCCAACCAGAAATGTGGGACTTGAGTCGTGCCACTTACAATGCACAAGCCTGACGAGGACATCGGGAATTTAATGGGGGTAGATTGTGATAGCCTATATGATATGGATAAGGGTAGGTAGTGTATGGGATTCCACATTGCTTGGAAATGAAAAGTTCTTGCTCTTTATAAGGTTCCAATAGGGCTCTAATTGTATCATTAACTAGTCCTTTTAGAATATAAGCCATGTGATTTAGACCTTCTATTGGGACGTTACAAACTTACAACACCTTTGACAAATTTTACCTAAGTGTGGAAGTAGATCCGCTACTCATGAGAAGTGCGCTTATTCTCAAATACGTTCATAAAAATGGGGATTAGCATAAGGTCGTGATGTGTGGGGTAATAAAACTTATGTCAACATCTAAATTTTTATGTGTGAATAGTAATTATTTATTTCCCTTACGAAATTATAGTTTGATTTTGAGACTACTACCAGGGGTGCAGCCATAACTATAAGTTTGGAGGGACTCGGTATTTTTAGGTCTAGAATAAATAGTTGAATTAACAATAGTTGAAAAAAACTTAGTACAAAATAAGAAAGAAAAAAACTAAATTTTAAACTTGCATTCTTCCATGATTACCAGTAATTTTACTTCTAAGCTTTTTGAAATGTTGCAATTATGAGAAGAAGTTGAACTATGGAAATGATCTATATAGGAATTGTAAAAAGGAGTAATATATGTAAACTATAAACTGAATTTTGTATTTTGCTAAATAATGTATAGCAATAACATCATATATTTAAAAGTTGTTAAGTAACGCAATTGCATACTACGTAGCCAGCTATCCAACGAATATGAGATTTTTTGTTAAATATGTTTCACCTAGATAATTATAAATTTACAAACTTTAAAAGAGAAATATTCTAATATTCTAATATATTCTAATTAATTTCTTGAAATAAAACAGAAAAATAAAAAGTAGTTACCATAAAACTTTAAATGAGACCAAGTTCTAATTTGAAAATGCAGAAGGAGACCATTCTGAATTGTAGCTTTATGGCGAAACACTTGTTTTTCTGAAGTCATACCGAGATATGTTTGTGTTTGTCATGATATATTTGGTCAGAGAGTACATGCATCCATGGATACACACATAGATCTCCCTTTTATAACCTTAAACACGGACATAAGCTCATGGGGAAAAAAAAAAAAAAAAAAAGTATAAACACAAGAATCGAACGGTGTAAAATCAGGTTTAATCCAAGCATTTTTTATGATTAGATGAGAATTTGAGTGGGAGGAGGAGGAATTGGGTTCAAACAATGGGAGTGCAGGGATTCGGAGGTCAAAATCTGCCAAACATGGTGTAAAAAACATGATCAAGACAAATTCTCAGCATGTTGATAATTGTTGATGGAAGATAAGAGACAAAAAACAAAGAATAAATATAGATAGAAGTCACTATTAGGAGCATCCATTTTACACACATAATGTGGTATCATCTAGATCACACATCTCTCCAAGTAAGTATTAGGAACAATCAATTAGAAGTAACCACGCAGTGAGTGCAAAGTGTATACTGCTATAGTAGTTTCTCTCTAGCATTACTCATCGCCTATGCACCTTGCCTCTGTTTTCTTCCAAAGCAGAGCCACCGTCTGTTCCACTGATGAGAAGAAAATTTGCAACTCCTTACGTTTTTTTTGCACTTGGAAAATTTGCAAGAAACCACTCATGCGTAGTAGTTGGCTTCTCCACAGAATGCGTGTTTGTACTGACTTCACAAAATGCATTCCTCTTTCTTGTAGCCTGATTTTGTCAGTCTAAGCAGTTTTGCAAATGAAATTGACATCTATGAAAAGATGTTAACATGAATCGTATCAAGTGACTTAGTTGAAGCATAAAACAAGAAATCATCTTAACTTGAGCTGTACGTGCACGAATCATTATGTTTCGATAACAAAACAAAAAAAAGGTTAGGAAGAACCGAAATCGAGAGAGAGAGAACTCATCCATAATCCATTCTCATTTGAAAAGAATAACACCAATCCACATTTGTTCATCACTCCACCATGTATAAACATAGTTACAACTGCATCAAGGGAGATTGCACGCTTTTATTACTTTATTACAAAGGCACAAGATAACCATATGAATTGAGCACTTGCAATAACTAAAAATCATATAAACCATTATGGCATTTCTTATTTCCTAATATAAAGGAATTGTCCCCTCAACCAACAACCCTCCTGGCCCTCAAATTGTGAATGCCGTTCCACTTGACATCAAATTTGTAATGAAGCCATCATAGAAGAGCTAGAACTTGAAACCGTACTGGAACTCCAAGACTCGACAAAATGCTGACTGCAGAAAGGTCACGATTGATGATTGAAGCCATTGGTGAAGAAATTGAAAGGTTTTAGCTTAGATGGGAAATATCAACCCCGTCGGGGATCTTGAATGTGTCTGCAGCACCAAACTTCTTGAACGCTTCCTCGTCTTCTATAGGGTCCTCTTCATTGCTATCATTTTCTTCCTCAGCATCGTCATGGCTAGGTGTTGTGGGATCATGGACGCTTCTAGACCTACAATTCTCAGTTGCAAGCATATTCACTTGGCCAAGGTGAGAGATTTCTACCACGACAGTATCATCATCAACTGGGAGGGGTTGCTTCCAGGGTTCCCCATCAATCCTCATGAACGTATGATCACTTGCCCCTTTGTGGAACTCAAAGCGGATTCGGTGTGCCTACGGACAAAATAAAGCCAAAAAAATCAGTGGTATGCTCAGGTCATTCAGTGGGTATTGAGAATTTAGTCATCCAATATAAAATGTCAAATGGTGCTCCGCAAAGTCATTCGACTATAGAAATCAAATTTGTAACTAGATGTACCCTTTCCCTCCTAAGAGGTCTTATATTTGGCTGACATCAGCAAAGATATCTTCTAAGGAAGCCATTTTCCCAAGGACCAAGATAAAACAGGTCAATTCCTAACCAAATGGCATCCCCTACAATAACTAAGGAGTGAAGGACGTCAGATCATGGTTCAATACAATTTAGAAATGCAAGCAGTGTTTACCTACCCGCCAATGAAAAGATTAAAAAGAAAAAGGGGACAGAAAAATCAGGAGTTCATCTCAGTATTATGATATGGCATATATCACAACTCTTAAAGGATTTGGACCTCTAACTGGACCATCAAGATTGTGATCCTCTTAGCCATGAGGCTTATCCCATATGCTGCCAAATATATGTAAATATATGTATATATATGGCATATATGTGTGTGTGTACTGATAATGAATTTATCCAACATCACACGATTTCTAGGGTCTAATACTTTTGTGAGATTTGTCTTTGCATTTTCTAGAAAACTAAAAATATAAATATATATATATATATATAAATATATACACACACACGTATGTATGTGCATGCGCGCACGCGCACATATGTAACAGGCTAACCCTTAATTTTTTTATTTCTCACCTGAGCAAGACGAGTCCCGTGTCCTTTTGGAGCAAGCAAAACAAGCCCATGCCAAGCATCTCTAAACCCAACAATCTCCAGAAGGCCATCATCAACAAATGGAGGAGTTAAATCCCTCTGTAAGTCATATTATGTCAGGATATTTTTATTAGATCTACATAAGCAGAATCAACTTGCATGAAACTAATCAAGATCAACACAAAATTTGGGACTGGGGTGGGGGAAGAAAAGATAAGTCAAGTTTGGGAGCGACATCACGCTTTTTCTTCTGATTTGGTGTTCCCCAAGGATTTAGTCCACCAGAGAAGCTAGGCAAGTTCAGACAAACTATAGACCTGATGCTGTATTTAAAATGGAAAGGAAAAAAAAAACAGTCAGTAGAAGCAAAGGGAGTTTTAATTAGGGAAGTTTAAAATTAATCCACAAAACTACCATCACTTTTGCAATTTGACCACCAAATTACTAATTTTAGCACTTTTGTACCCCAATTTGAACTTCATTTGCAATGTGTACCTTGTACACTTTCTTAAGGCCCGAAATAACCAATTGGCCTCATCAAAAGAAAATAAAATAAAATAACTCGGGCAATTTTGTCATTTCAGAATAAAAATGCCGGGATGTCATACAACTTAACTTTTGAATTCGGATGCTATGTGCCAAAATTGGTAGTTCGAAAACCATATAGAAGGGGCTGTAGTTCAAGGGTTCAAGTGTAATTTACCCTAAAAACTCAAATAGAACACCAGAGAAAACTTATAAAGTGCACGTTCTTGGTTTGATAGCACATTAATCATCTAACCATCAGAGCAGCAGTAACAGAAAATAATCACTCTTGCAATCTTCGAGCAACCAAGAAATTAAGAGATTATTTACTGGAGAGTTACCCGTAAAGGATATTGTAATATAAATAAATGACACTCAGTGACTAAAGAGCCTAACACCCTTTACCTGAAAAACTAAAAAGAACAGAACTTTTCAAAACAATAGGATCCTATATTAAAGCAAATATTAGCAGCAAACAGATGATGAGAAGCAATTATGCGTCTTAGATAAACAGATGCATGTCAGGTACAAGATAATAAAAATAATAAGGAATTCCTCGCACCAGACACCTTATTGTAAGTGCAAACAGCACAGGATGTAAAGGCCTGCTTTATATGTTCTTTTTAAATTCTACAATTAAGGACTAGAGAGGATATTGTCACCTGCAAGATAACTTCCTGCATCTATGGACTATTAAAAAATCAGATAGAATTGAAATCCATGTTATTTCCCATTAAATATAGTAGCCAAACTTGCATTAAATCTCACAAAATCCAATGGAGGGCAGCCCAATGTAGTAGATACACCAGACACCTTATTGTAAGTGCAAACAACACGGGATGCATTGAACTTATACCATATCAACAATATGCTATCCAAATGGTCCATAATTAGATGCAACATGAAACCTGGAAAAAGCAAACTAAATTAAATTATGGTATAAAATACACAGAATATTTTACCTGTTAGGTATATGGAGTTCTTGCCACTGACCCTTCTTTGTCAGGATGCGTACTTTTGCAAGGTGAGCCACACTCCTTTATTTAAAAAAATATATCAGTTAATCTACTATATTTATATATTTTATACCATGTAATCTAGTATCTTCACGAGTGAAGATAATCAATTCGATAGTTGCTGTTCTAGGATCCAACCAAGAATATGGACAAAAATGAAGACAATGAAACAAATTCCTCTGCATAATTATGTGATCAATTTTAAAGTGACTCGCTAAAACTCTGCCTTTGCGTGTCTGTTGGTAACCGGTGATTCATCAAAGCAAACAAATATAGTACTACGATGACAATGATGATGAGGATTTGTGATACCCCATTGCGAATGGTGAATATAGGTGATGTATGGGATCCCACATTGCTTGGGTGGCAAAAGTTCTTGCTCTTAGTGGTTCCAATGGGGCTCAAGTTGTACCATTAGCTATTCCTTTTAGAGTGTAGGCCCAGATGTGGCTTGGACTTTTCTTGAGCCGTCACAGGATTACTTTACAAGTAGTAGGAGAGCACATGGGAACTCCACCGAAGCATAATCATGATGCGGACACTTATCAAGGTACGAGCCAGAGAGCAGAAATTTTTACAGTAACATATGGCATCTGCTTATATATTATTTAATAAAATAAAGAAAAGATAAAGCAGTATTGAAATATAAAACTTATTCTTCTTTTTCATGAAATATAGAATAGACGTCCATTATTTCCAGAGCAGTAGCTATTGCTTCCATAGTATTTTCTCAGGTAACATTGTTGAACACAAAAAGGTTTCGAGTAAATCTGATTCAATATATTTGTTAAAAACACATACTTAAATAAAATATCAAATTTATTTATGTTATGTCTGACAATGCAGAAAACACCCAAGTAAGCTTCGATCCATGCCAAAACTCATACTATGAGTTAAGAGTTTGTTTAGATTTCTGAAAATTTAAAGGGCATGACTGCATGTACTGAAATGTAACCCAAGAGTCAGAATGAGGTAGTAATATGTTTTTGTAAATGTAATACTACTACAAAAAGTTTTCTCTGCATACAACCTTATTTCCGATGATGTTTGTTGGGTTTCAACGGTGAGATTATGTTTGAGTTTTGAGTAATTAGGTGAGAATAATGTGATTAAGGGGTTCCCGAAACACTTAGTGATAGAATCAAAAGTTTTTGCTTTGTCGAAGGATTGAAATTCTTATTATTGAGAGGAGTTGGAGGGCAGTGAAAGAGATGAGGCTGGGGTTGTCCACGGTGTTAATGGTTCGCCAAAACACTGGAGGACAGTCAGAAGGGTGAAAAAAAGATTTTTACACCACCTCAAGAGAGGGTACCAGAAGCTTCATTGCGTAGAGGTGTTCAAATGCCCGCAGTAGCTACATGGATTTAGTGGAGTACGGTGGTGGTGGCAAACGCAGCTTTATTTTCATACCAGAAGAGGTGGACAATAAGGGCTAGAAGAGAATGGCGGATGCATTGAGGGATGTCGTAAAAGAGGGAGGACATGTGACTCACAATAGAGGTGTATTTCTGAGGCCGTTGGTGGTGGTGAATCAACCACAAAATCGTTTGTATAGGGAGGCCTTGGTGTAGAAGATGGCGCCGGTGTAGTCTCGAGAGTAGAATAGGGGTAAAGAGGTCGGCATTTTGGCAGCTCAGAGAGGAGACACCGTAAGACACAATAACGGTTATGGGACCGGAAAGGCTCCTCATACTTCTGGTACAACAAGTGCTTGGTGGAAAGGTGGAGGTGGCAGGCTCGCTGTCGGTCTAGTAGAGGATGACATGCACAATACACTTCTGGACGTGAAATCGCAACTGATGGCACTGAAAAAGAAAGTAGACTCTTTAATACGGTGTTTTGAGGAGAAACATTTTATGGGCTTAGGCTATGTGGTACGTGGACTTGGCAACCTTCTTAATGTATGGGGCCTCAATTTAGTAGTTTGGCAGCTGAAGTTGTCTGGGCAAGTAGCAAATCCTATGGCCGTTCAACTAGGCTTCAACCTGTGGGGCAAAACAAAGGAAAGGCTAAGGTTGGGACCCAACCCGTGTGGAGAATCAACGAGGGTGGCAATGTCGGGCCTTCTACCGCAGGAGTCAATCAACCTCGTCAGATAAGGTGCCGATCGAATTGCAACCAGCCGAGGAACCTTTGACGGTGGCCAAGACGGTGAACACAATAGCAGTGGGGTTGACAACAGCGGAGCCATATATGGGTCTCAACATTACCTCACCATCAGACATTGGATCTTTGGCACAGACAGACAAGTCCGATGGGTAGCAGGGAACAATGTTCTCTTGAGTCTCAAGTGATTTCGTCTCCAGCGAAGGTTCTTTAGCAAGCAGATGTGGCTTGAGCGTTGTGTACAGAGTTTGGAGTGACGAGGGTGTTGATGGAGGGCCCTTAAGGTTGCTAGTCCCTTCGCACGATGTTTTTGAGTGGGATTTAGGCCTCTCTTTGCTAAGGAGGGGGGGTGGCGATGGAGTCACAATGGGCAACCAGGGACGAGATAAAGGAGCCCATACCCCTAAACTGTCTGCTACCATGTCAGCTCAGTGCCTCTGACTGGGTTCTACATAAGGTGAAGGAAATACTATGTGGGGTTTGAATGTGAGGGTCTTGAGGAATAGTTCATGGCTTTGCTTACTGCCATTGAAGTTGGGCATGTTCAACTCAAGAAATTAGGATCCAAAAAACAAAGGAAGTTAAGAGATTAAGGAGATGTTTGGAAATAATTCACATCTCATCTCATCTTTTTCAATCTCATTCATTTCTCAAACATCATTCAAACACAAATACTTTCAAACTAATCATTACAACTTTCCTAATAAAAAATAAAAAATAATTTAACTTTTTCAAATCTTAAAACAAAAATAATATTAAAAAATTATATTCTAATAATATTTTAATTTTATAATATTTTTTATTCAATTTTTTCTCTCTCAATTCTCAAAATCCAAAAATTACTTAACTCAAACTATCTCACTACTATTCATAAACTATCTTACTACTATTTATATGTCATTCCCCAAGCATCCCCTAACTTGGTTTATTAACTATGAAGGCAGCTCATGTAGAGATAGATCCAAAGGGAGGGGGTCAACACCTTCTTTATGAAGTCTAAGATTGTATCTTGAAATGTCCGAGGGCTTAATGAGGCTAATAAGCGTCTTCAGATAAAAAAATTGTTTCGTGAGTGGAAGGCGGACGTTGTGTGCTTGCAAGAAACCAAGTTTAGATTTATTCCAAGAAGTATCATTCAAAGCTTATGGAGCTGTCCATATGTGGATTGAGCTTATCTTGCATCTATTGGGGCTTCAGAAGGAGTACTTGTTATGTGGGATAGAAGGGTGGTAGAGAAAATGGAGGAGTTCATTGGCGAGTACACAGTGGCATGCTCTTTAAAGAGTGTGGAAGATAATTTTATGTGGGCTTTCGTTGGTATTTATGGGTTGAACTTTGGACAACAATAGAAGACTTCTATGGGAAGAGATAGCTGGAGTACATGGCTGGTGGGACCTACCATAGTGCATTGGTGGTGACTTTAATGTTATAAGGTTTCCAAACGAAAAATCAAGAGAAAGTAGGTTGCGGCAAGCAATGATGGAATTCTCAGTGTATTTTCAATTTGGGATTGGTGGATATTCCTCTTATGGGCGGAGCATTCACGTGGTCTAACAACCAAACGTGGTCTAGATTGGACAGATTTTCAGTCTTCTCGGAGTGGAAAATTCATTATCCGGAGCTATGTCAGAAGAGGCTTCCTCACCTTTGTTCCGATCATTTTCCTATTTTGCTAGATTGTGGTGCCATTCAAGGAGGGTATAGGTATTTTAAATTCGAGAATATGTGGTTGAAAATAGAAGGTTTGTAGATAGGGTCAAGCAATAGTGGTCCTCATACCAGATTCATGGCACCCTTAGCTTCATTTTTGCGGATAAATTATAAGTTTTAAAAAAAGATTTAAAGCTTTGGAATTCTCAATCCTTCGGTGATATAGACGAATGTAAGAAGGCCATGTTGGAGGAGCTATAGGAGGTAGAGAGGGTATAGGAGAGTTGGTTTCCTCTGGAAGAATTATCTTGGAAGACTGAGTTAGTTTCAAAACTAGAGAGGGTTATCTTATTGGAGGAAATCTTTTGGCGGCAAAAATTGCGAGCATTGTGATTGAAAGAAAGAGATCGAAGCATAAAGTTTTTCCATAGAGTAACCAACTCCCATAGGAGAACTAATACCATGGAGATGCTGAACGTAGATGGTACTATTTGTATGGAGGCTCCTTGGTTACTAGTGGCTTTGTGACTGGATTTTTGGTGGGTGACATCAATAGGGGTACTCTTAACATTTCTCATTTATTGTTCCCAGATGATACTCTGATATTTTGTTAGGCAGAACAAAACCAGATTTAGGCATTGAGGGCACCTTTACTTTGCTTTGAAGTTGCATCTGGTTTGAAAGTGAACTTAGCAAAGTCAGAGTTAGTTCCAATTGGTAATGTTCACAAGATCTGGCTGTAAGCTAACACTCTTGGAGGTTAGATCTCCTCTCTTCCCATGAATTACCTTGGTTTTCTTTTGGGGGGTGCCTCAAGGGCTAAATCTCTTTGGGATACAGTTATTGAGAAGATTGAACATAAATTGGCAAGTTGGAAGAGATTGTATTTGTCGAAAAGTGGAAGGATCACTTTAATCAAGAGCACTCTGTCAAATCAACCAACTTATTTCATATCTTGATTCTCAATTCCAACGAGTGTGGCAATCCATATTGAGAAACTTCATCGTGATTTCCTTTGGAGTGGTCTGAGGGTACAAATTCAAATTCCATCTGGTTAAGTGGGACAATGTATACTCCTCAATCTCTTCTCGTGAGTTGAGAATTAGAAATTTGAGGGTGTTCAATCGGGCCCTACTTGGGATATGGTTATGTCGTTATAATATGAACCGGAAGCTTTATGGAAGTTGGTGATTGACTTTGAGTATGGAGGTGTTTTTTTTTTTTTTTTGTTGGGAGGGGGGTGGAGCACTAGGGAGGTACGTAGGGCTTAAGGAGTGGGAGCATGTAAGTACATTAGATGAGGGTGGGGGGTTTTTGCTTGTCACACTAGACTTGTGTTGGGAGATGGCTCTAGAATAAAATTCTGGTATGATTTATGGTGTGGAGATATTGTCCTTAAGGGCTCTTTCCCTTCAATTTTCAGGATTTCATGTGAGAAAGGATTCCGTGTGAGAAAGAAGCCTCAGTGGATGACTTCATGGAGATATCTGGTGACCTTTTGCAATGGAATGTGAGTTTCGTTAGGGTGGCCCACGATTGGGAAGTCGGTAACTTTTCAGATTTTTTAGACTCTTATACTCCATGAGACCAAACACTCAAGGATCTGACATGTTGTGGTGGGTACCTGCAGGAAGGTACATTCTCGGCTCACTCTTTCTATAAGTCTCTCACACAACTGCAGAATAATCACTTTTCATGGAGAAGGATTTGGAGAAATAAGGCGTCTCCCACAACAGTATTTTTTGCTTGGACAACTTCTCTAGGTAAGATCATGACGATGGATAACTTACAAAAACACAAGGTGATTATGGTGGACTGGTGTTGTATGGTGGATCATCTTCTACTACACTGTGAGGTTGCTAGAGAGATGGAAAGATGTATTCAGAAGGTTGGAGCTAGCCTGGGTTATGCCTATAACAATGGTTGAGCTTTTGGCCAGTTGGACAAATCTAGGTGGTATTCCACAAATCACAATGGTGTGGAAGATGATTCCTATATGTATTCTGTGGTACTTATGACAGAAGCATAATGACCGGACGTTTCAAGACTAGGAGCACTCATTAGAGGAACTTAGATTACTTTTGGTTAGAACTTTAATGGGCTAAAGCAGTAGATTTCAATGGCCTTGATTTTCTTGTTTCCATTTCTTCTTCCAAAATAGATGTTACCTCTTGTATACTATCTTGTGTACTTCAGCTATGTCTATTCTTATTAATACAATTGTTTACTTATAATATGTGTGTGTTTGTTCTTAACCTAAAGTGACTCATGTTTCAATTTAAATAATCATGTAGTGATATGTGAAAAATTCTTGTCAACCTAGTTACCCAATAGTGGCTACTGGGACACTAATTCAAGGAAACAACAAGAAAAGGCATTCTATTTTCTTGTTTAATGAACCATATCTTTGTACTCACCGGGAAGAAGGATGAAAAAGAGAAGCAGCAAACCATCCTTGTGTACATCCAAGCTTGGCATAAGTACCCTGATTTAAAAAAAAATAATAATAAGAAAAGAAGGGAATAAGAAGCATTTCATCTAATAAACATAAATTAAATATAAACACAATCAGGACCCAGTAACTACATGATATCAAGTAGCTTTACAAACCAATCAAGGCAAATGCATACTTTGCATTATTTATATCATACAAGGTTATATCTTATTTCACATAGCTAATGTACAACAAATCAAAGAAAATAACATACCACAGATGCCGTAAAAGAGTTCGAAGAATTTATTTTGCACATTACGCATCTAATCTGAGGGCCTATTTGGTTATCTCATGAAATTTGAATAGATCTATTCATACTCTCTATGGCATCCAAGGCACACATCTATATCATCAGAAATAAATGGACTGATCATCTTTAGACAGGAAAGGATCAATTTTATGATATGTTTACATGGATGTTTTGGTCTCAAAATTCAATCTTTTCCAATGGGAGTGTCAACTTGACTGTTCATAAAAGCCAAGTACTTTGTCTTCAAAACAAAGACGGGGGTCAATGAGTCAAATCATTGAGTGCTCCAGAGGGAACGTTGGTCATTGTCTATGGGGGAAGAGAGTGTTGAGTGGTTGATGTCCTAAATAGAGGCTCTATTCCAAATGAAGGGAGATAAAGATCTTGTTGACCATTAGTGGGAAGGGAACAACACATTCCTGTTGCAGCGATGTTTGAACTACGGTCGTTTCTTGGAGCTCTTAGTGTATGGGAGGTGGGGTCGGAGGGGCTTATTGGTAGTCCCGGAGGTAAGAAATGGAAAGTGATGGATAGCCTTTCACAAAGAGCTCAGTAGGGTGGAAGTTTTGTCTCAATCACCTCCCGACGATGGGCCTCGAGCTGAGTTTCATAGACGAGTCAAGTGTGGTAAGTCCGATAAAATTAACCCCTATATCAGCAGGAGCATATAAAGCTGGGCATAGGATGGCAGTATTAGGAAGAAGCGTCATCTTGCTGGATGGAGGTGCTTGCATTTGTCAAAGGGTGGTAGAAATACAATAATCAAAAGCACACTTTCCAACTTGACCACCTATTACTTACCTATGGGAGTTGCTAATATTTTGGAGAAGTTACAGCACACTTTCTTATGAGGAGGTATGGGCCAAGGAAACAAGATCCATCTTGTAAAATGGTGTTCACCGGTTGAAGAAGACGGGTTAAAGGTGAGAAATAATCAATCACGTTGGGGGAATGACTTTGGCACTATGCATATGAGAGAGAGCCTCTAGAGGGTGTTAATAGACAAAATATGGTAGTATGGGAGGAGGTTGATGCGTAAACGAGTCTTTTAGGGTTGGTCTTTGGAAGAGCATTAGAAGAGGTTAGGGAGACTATTCCCACTTCATTGGTGTTACGGTGGTGGATGGATCAAAGGTTTGCTTCTAGCATGACGTGTGGTGTAGGGATCAATCAATGAGGAGTGCATGTCCAAATGTCTAGCATAAAGGAAGCTTATGTGGTGGATCCCTCTCAGCTTCAATCTATTTGATGGGGGATTACCTATATAAAGAGGCTAATGATTGTGAGGTGGAGCTCCTCTCATCCTTCTTTGACAGATTGTACTCGTTGGGGGTGGGAAATAATGATGACTATAAAATGGATTGGAGCCCATCCAGGAGGTGTACTGGAACTAAAATCATATCATATGCTATGTAATCATGTCAAAGCCCCTTTCCGGTGGAAGGTTATTTGCATAAAATAAGGCTAACCTCATTGTTGGATATGAAATGAAGTAGGGTCCAGCCCGTTAGAAGCCTATTGCTAGGAATAAAAGGAAGAGATAAAGACAAGGAAAGCTGACCAAAGAAAGTGATATGAGGCAAGTAGGACTCAGCTACTCCAAAGAAGAAAATATCTATAAAAGAAAGGGACCACTACAAACGTAGGGGGATCGGATAACTATACAAGGAAAGGCTTCTATACCATCCCCGGGAACTCTCTCTCCAGAAGGGAGATGAACCTTATTTCCTCCATTGTATTGAGAGCTATGAGCAACCATGAGAGACTAAGGCCTTGTTTGTTTTCCAAAAACATCTCATCTCATCTCATCTCATCTCACCTCATCATTACAACTTTCCCAAATCCCCACACAAAATAAAATAAACAATTCAACTTTTTCAAATCTCAAAACAACAATAATATTAAAAAATATATTTTAACAATATTTTATTCAACTTTTTAACTTTAATCTCAACTCATCTCATCTCATCTCTGAAAACAAACGGGCCCTAAGGCCTCGTTTGTTTTCAGAAATGAGATGTGATGAGATGAGTTGAGATTAAAGTTAAAAAGTTGAATAAAATATTATTAGAATATATTTTTTAATATTATTTTTGTTTTGGGATTTGAAAAAGTTGAATTGTTTATTTTATTTTGTGTGGGAATTTGGAAAATTTGTAATGATAAGATGAGAGGTTTCAAAGTTTTCAAAGTTTTA
Organism: Juglans regia; assembly: GCF_001411555.2. Classification (NCBI taxonomy): domain Eukaryota; kingdom Viridiplantae; phylum Streptophyta; class Magnoliopsida; order Fagales; family Juglandaceae; genus Juglans; species Juglans regia. The sequence goes on from NC_049903.1 coordinate 7,005,215, forward strand.
GGTTATAGTCTTGAAAGCAAACCAGGCCAAAATCATCCAATATAGTGAATTTCGCCCCCAAATGACCTGTAGGCATAGGTTTTTATGCCGAACCACGTAAATCTCTATGTCTATCTCTTTATTTACATTTTATATGCTTTATTTGCTATTTATTTCATGAATAAGTATGAGAGAATTGTGTCAACATCCAAACCACCATCATGGGCCATTCAACCGTATTGTTGCACTCCAAAGACGTCAGAAAAATGCAACAGCAATTTTGTGAGAACTAACAAATCACTCTCAAAACAAAAAGTCGCATGACCCAACAAAAGCTAGTTTAACACAAAAGAGGCGCTACACTCAACGGAGTGTTACAGCAAGAGAGGAGGAATAAAGTCCCAGCCACTTCCTACCTCATCCATTGGAGATTGCTCTACACATGGCCAGGAGCTAGGGCTACCGAACAAACTCCGTTCATTGCCCAAGAGCTTCCCTATGACCACCAGTGAAAGCCACATCAGCCCCTGTTTTAAACCCCACAAACAAAGCAAGTCGAAACCATAGGAAAAGCGGTCCCACATGTCCACCGTGGATGTGGCCTAGTCCACACCGAGTGCCTCCGACCAAGAATCTCTCTACACTACAACACCTCAAAACTAGTTGCACCAAGCCCCTGTTTTACACGATAGAAATAGATAAGTTTAACTATTGTTTCTCTTTATCTTTCATTTATTGGGAATATGTTGGAATCCTAGGCCATTGCTTGGAACACATGTGAGATCGCTTGGAAAATCCCGGGTGAGCAATGAGCTCGCTCGGCATAGAAGCCTAGCGGGCACCTACCACATCAGTGCTTGAAACAGAGCAATGCAACTCGCACAGGACAAAAGCCAAGCGGATGCTTAACCCGCCAGCGCTCGAAAAGTCTCAGGCGAGCAATGCAGCTCACCTGAAAGACAAGCAAGGCGGGCATGCAACCTACCTGCACATAGAGAACCTCGACCAATGAGCCCGCCTAAGCAACGATCAAAGCAAATAACCATGGAGCTCGTTTGGGCTGTAAATGATTAGCCTGCCCTCACAAGGATTAGCAAAGGGAAGCAAGGCGGGGTACTTAACCCGCCCACACAGGGAGCATTTTGGGCAAGCAATGAAACTCCATTGCTTGCTCGCATCATGGTGAGCCATGGGGGGTCGCCCCGAGGCACAAACCTACCAAAGCCTGGCGTTTGCGTAGCTCGCTAAGCATTGAACAGAAAAAGCTGAGCAATGAAACTTGCCCCAAGCAACAAATACTTAGAACACCCGAGCAACAAAGCCCACCCTGGTTTGCTCGCCCCAATCACGAGATTTAACTTCTGCTAAAAAGTTTGAATTTTGGATGTTGTCACCATAAAGCTCCTCAAATTTCTACAAGGCACTTAGCCCAGATAACACAGATGGACAAGTGGGCACTAAGCCTGGATGAGTGCACGGACGGATGGACATTCTGGCACGACTACTTCCCCGGAGCAATGAGGAGACTTCAGGCAAGCAATCACGCTCGCCCTGAACAACAAGGAAAGACAATTGCAAGCAACAATGTTCTTCCCGAGCACTAAAGCACTCTTGAGCAACAATGCTCGCCTCGAGCAACAAGGCTCTCCCGAGCAATAACGTAGCCCACCGAGCAACAAAGGACCATGCCGAGCAATGACGCTCTTCCCAAGCAACAACGTAACCCACTGAGGAACAACACTCTCCCGAGCAATAAATTACCATGCTGATCAACGACGTTCTCCCTTATCAACAAAGGAACTAGCCGAGTAATAATGCTCATTCCAAAAAAGAAGCTCCCCATAAAATAGGGTCACCTTCAAGCCTCACTTGGGTTCCTCGAGCATCACTTGAACACTACGGAAATTATCTAGGGCCCCTAGCGGGGGCGGGTGGCAGGGAGGGCCCAACCCCGCCCTGCCCCCACCCCTATTTATATATATATATATATATATTATATACATATATATAAACATAAATATATATTTATATTTTACAAATTGTGTATATATAAATATATATTACAATTTGTTAGACTTTTTACAAAATATGCATTGGCAAATTTAAAAACTACATAGTTTAAAAACTAATACACTACAATTTACACAAAATATGCACTAGCAAATTTAAAAATTACATAGTTTTTCAATTATAGTCATATATACAAAATTTAAATTTGTAATTTGGATCTAAAAATGTATTTTTAATTACTTTTGCACTTATAAATAATTTTTAAATCAAATAAATATAGTATTCTTTTTTTAAGTGAAAATAGGCGGGGCGGATTGGGAATCTGCCCCGCACCCCACCCACTGGGGCGGGATACCCAACCCCCGCATCCCGGGGGCGGGGGATGGGGGTGAAAACCCCACCCCCTGCACCATGCGGGGCAGGGTGAGGGGAAGGGGTGCGGGGGCGGGTAACACCCCTAACGGAAATCGAATTCTTACAAGTCGTTAGGCCACTTGGCTTAGGTTTGCAAGTCTCAAACTCATGATTTAGATTATTTACATTAACCAATTTGGTTTTTGGTGAAAACTTCTCACAATAGTGCGGTCAAGTACACCTCTCGCCACAGCAGCGCGATTGAGCATGCCTCCTTCCACGGCAAACAAGGCACACATATGTCGTCACCATAGTAGCATGGTCAAGCATGCCTTCTACCACAACAAACAAGGCACACATACGCCTTTGCCATAGCAGCCATGCCGAGCAACATGCAACTGAGTTCCCCCGAACAAGGCACACATACGTGCCTTTGCCACAATAGAGTGGTCAAACAAGCCTTTAGCTGCTTCATCAAGAAGCGTCAGTGCACGCACATGCGACCGGGGCTACCTCTCTCACCATAACCATCACCAGCAAGTTACCTCCGAGAACAAACTTGTGAGCTCCATAATTGCCTCATGCGGGTTGTCTTCGGGAATGAATCAATAGGCTCGACAACTGTCTGAGATGGACCAGGGGTCGACAGGCTACATAACCACTTAGCACGGGTTCCAACACACTAACTTTAACGCCAAAATATCAACGCAACCTTGAAACCATCTCAAAGGGCAAGAAATCCATTAGCACCAACGAAAAACAGTTACACACAATAAACAGTATGCTGGATTACATCTCAGAGGGCAAGAAATCCAGTGCTCTTTGCTAACGATAAACAGTTACACACGAGCATCAATATGCTCGATTATTATATATATGCTCACACAAACAAACGTTCTAAGAGGACCATCCTCAGAGGCGCTTACAAGGATTTCATGTCTCCTCAAGGTCCGACCTCGGAGATCTTCATTGCATCACATGACAATGGAAAACCAAGGACAAGTTCCCAGAATTTATTGTTCTATAGTTTTTGTAGTTGACTTGAAGATTCTTTCTATAGTTTTCGTAGTTGACTTGAAGATTCTTAAAGCCTACTTGTTGGACAAGTCAACCTTAAGAATCATGGGCATCTGTTGGATATAAAATGAACAAGAGTCCAGCCCATTAAAAGCCCATTACCGAAGTTATAAAGACAAAGAAAGCTGATTGACAAAAGTGATATAAGACAAGTAGGACTCAACTACTTCAAAGAATGAAAGAGATCTCTATAAAAAATAAAGGGACCACTACAAATGTGGGGGATTAAATAACTCTATAAGGAAAGGCTTCTCTAACATCCCGGGGGACTCTCTCTCTCTCCAGAAGGGAGGCATCTTCTTCAACCTCCGGGAAACACTATTTCCTCTAGAAGCCAAGAGAGACTGTAAAATCATCCAGTATAGTGAATTTTGCCCCTAAACTACTGGTAAACGTAGGCTTTTATGCCGAACCATGTAAATATCTGTCTCTCTATCTCTCTCTCTAGTTACATTTTATATGTTTTATTTGCTATTTATTTTATGGATGAATATGCGAGGATCGTATCAACGCCCAAACTACCATCTTGGGCCATTCAACCATATTGTTGGGCTCTGAACCCATCAGAAAAATGCATCAACACTTATAGTGGCTTCCTTCACATGGATGACGCCTTAAGGAAAAATTCTTACCTAGAACGTGAGGATACAAGGAATTATAATAGTTAATCGTTGTTGTATGTGCGAGAGAAGTGAGGAGACATAGGATTGCCCTCTTTTGCATTGTGAGGTTTCAAGTATCCATGGAACATGATCTTTGATCTCTTTGGGATTGGTTGGGTGATTCCTTCCCATGTGGTGGAGCTTTTAACGTGTTGGAAAGGGCAGTTTGGCTGCCATGAGTGCACACCTTTGTGCAAGATGATCCCATCATGTATACTATGGTGTCTATGGAGAGAAAGCAGACAACGGACTACGAAAAAACGGTGTCAAAAGAGGTTGCAAGTATCCTATGGAGCATGATCTTCGATCTCTTTGGGATTGATTAGGTGACTCTTTCCCGTGTGGTGGAGCTTATGTGTTGGAAAGGGCAGTTTGGCCACCATGAGTGCACACCTTCGTGCAAGATGATCCCATCATGCATATTATGGTGTCTATGAAGAGAAAGAAACCAACATAGTTTTTGAGGACTAAGAAAAATCGGTGTTGGAGTTAAGTCATTCTTCATTAACACCCTATACCATTGGATAATGGCCAACCATGGTGTTGCCTTTCTATTTCCAATTTTTCAGATTTTCTAGCGTGTTTTTCTTTTGTTTGTTAAGTGGATTCATATATCGTCCTGTGTGCTAGATTAATACCATCTTTACTGTCAACCAAATTTTATCTTACTCATTTAAAAAAAAAAAACAAAATAAACCTATATAAATGCAAATGGACCAACCAGGCAAGCTCTCAAAGGGAAAGGCATAAGCACTACTCAAACAGTGTCATTATGCTACATAAACTTATCTAAGTTTTTCAAAAAGCATTTAAGCAGACTGTGGAGATAAAAATCAACAAATCAAGTGCCAAAGTCCTGTGGATTTAGTATACAACTTGAATGCATTAATTGGCCATCGACATGTTAATCAAGACAACTAATGCAAAGAAATTCTAAGAGACTCATCACAAAAGTTCCAAGCAAGTAAAGTTTCTCCACGTGAACTTGAACATGGAAACTAAGGAAAGTTTCATGTAAATTATTTAACTTCACAAATATGAACAGATTTTTGTGTCAGTACAAATATGAATAGATTCAATGTCCATATGATTAACCTAAAATTATACTCTAATGACCATAACTCAAAATTAGATATATGATTATGGAAAGGATAACATAGCACTGCATTATACAAACTCTAACTGTCTTTCAGCTGTTCAATGCAATTATCCATACTACCCTGTACAATCCAGGCACATCTGCACCAAAAGTATTGCATTTTTTTCAGAAAACTAATACAATTCTTCACCACTGACAATTTTGCTTCCCAATATCCTCTGTCAAGGCATCTAATCTCTATTATGTATATTCCAGTCACCCAAACAGGTCTTATTATATCTGGGGAAGTGTAACTGATACTAACAGTTGAAAATACTAATTTTTTCAATTCTAAAATTTATTTCAAAAGGGCATAATGTATTAAATTAACAGATTCAATAATAAAAGTAGAGGAAACAAAAATGTCCATTTTAAGTATAACTAGAGTTGACGTCTTTGTATCAGCAAAAATGGAGCAGAAAGAATAGCAATACCTGATTAATTAACTGGTTCTTAAATTTTTCAGGATGCAACTTTCGCTCGGAATGAAAAGCGTATGAAACTTGAGCATCCATTCCTATGGAAAAGAGAACAAAGGTTATTCTAACACCATATGGAACAATGAAGACTGTAAAATAGAGAACAAAAATTTAATTTACAAAACTCAGGTTGGAATAAAAGAAATAATTAAAGGTACAAATGTTATTAAGAATCGTTCGTGATAGCGAGGCTTATGTAACAATCATTGTCATATGGTGCACGACTCTACTCAGTAGAGTTTGTATTTCTGCATAGTGAGAAGCAATGGTGAAGACAAAATGGTGTGGGGTCCATCTAGAAAAGTAGCGTTCCAAACGAAATCATTCTATCATTTGTTGTGTTCATGACAGGACCCTTTACCTTGGAAGCTCATTTGGAAAAATAAGGCTCCCCCTAGAGTTGCTTTCTTCACTTGGGATGAGGTTTTTGGGAAGTTTCTTATCTTCAACAATATGAGGAAGGGAGTTGTAGTAATCAATCGGTGTTTTTTTATAAGTAAAAGATTGTATTAATAATAATAGGCATAGCCCAAGTAATCAAGATGGTATACAAGAGATAGCACCTACCTAGGAAGAAATAGAAGATACAAGAAAGTCATGAACATCACGGCCTTTAAAATCTACAGCTAAGGCCCATAGAAATGGAGTTCTAATAAAAAGAGATCTAAGTTCCTCTATTGTCGCTCCTTGTCTTTGAACATCCGATCATTTCGCTCCTACCACAAACACCACAGGATACAGATAGGAATCATTTTCCGCACAACTTTGATTTGTGGGATACCTCCTAGTGCTGTCCAGATGGCCAGCAGCGCTATCATTGAGGCGAGCATAACCTAAGCTAAGTCTAATCTGCAAAAAACTTCATCCCATAGAGCTCTAGCAAGCTCACAATGCAGTAAGGGATCCTCCACGGTCTCGCTAGTTTTCTTACACATACAACATCAATCTACTATAATCACCCCACGCTTCCGCCGATTATCCGTTGTCAAAATCTTACCCAGAGATGCAGTCAAAGCAAAAAAATGCCACTTTAGGAGGTTCCTTGTTTCGCCAAATCTGTCGTCATGGAAACTGAATGTTCTGCGACTGTGTGAGAGACTTCTAGAAAGAGCAAACCGAGAATGTGCCTTTACTTGCGGGTACCCACCACAGCAAGTCAACACCTGGAGTGCTCGGTGTTGTCATGGAATACAAGAGACTAAACATTCCTCAAAGCTACCAACTTCCCAGTCTTGGGCCGCCCTATTTAAAGTTAATGTTCCATTGGACTTGGTCCCCAGATATCACCATTAGATCAGCCACTAAAGCATCTTTCTTGCTTGCAACACGGAAAACTGAAGGGAATGATTCCTTTAAGGCATTATTCCCATACCAAACGTCGCTCCAGAATTTTATTCAGGAGCCATCTCCCAACACAAGTCTAGTGTGACGAGTAAAAATCCCCTACCCTCGTCTAATGTGTTTCCAAACTCCCACCCTATAAGCTCCAAATCGATCAGTGTTGCATGTGTAAGAAGGGTGAGGTTCCCAGCTTTCCATAGAACATGGTTACTGGCCTATTTGGGATAGATTAGGTTATGCCTTTTCAGATGGTGGATCTCTTAACATGTTGGAAAGGGCAGCGTGGTAGCCATTAGAGCAAACTTCTATAAAAAAAAAAAAAAAAAATGATCCCGTCATGCTTATTGTGGTGTCTTTGGAGAGAAATAATCATAATTTTGAGGATTACGACAAATAGATGCCAGAGCTTAAGTCTTTCTTGCTTAATATCTTATTTCATTGGATTGAGGCCCAAAATGGTTGTCTTTATATTCTACTTCCAAAGATTTTTTTAGCACTCTTACCTCTTGCTAATTAGGGGATCTTTCGTGTACTTCTTGTGTCCTGGGTTAACACCCTCTTTTGTCACTATAAAATTTATCTTACTTACAAGAAAAGTTCCTTCTTTTGCAAGATACTAAATATGAACAAGCAATTAATTGAAATTTCAAATTAATTCTCAGAATTAAAAATAAAATACTTAATACTATTTTTGTAATTTTAATACATGTAAGAGACTGTTCAAATAACTGGACTCCTTTAGAATGTTAAATCTCATCGCTAATACAATATCATATTCTTTGGGGTTGAAATCTTACATGGGAAAAAAAGAGCGTACAAAAAAGAAACAATTAAAGTCACTGTAAAGAAAGGGAGCAGTTCAACTAAGACAAATATATATATGGAATAAATCTATATAAATATATATATATATATTCCAAAATTTATTAAAGGCATTTAAAATTAGGAAACATAAGAGTTTTAAAGCTTAGCAATGTAACAAATTAAATTAATCTAGGACTTCAGAGGAAGTATCCTTACCCATGCTAAAGTAGTTCCAAAATCCTCCGCGAAATGTGTGGAAACCTTCCTGAGGAAATCGTAGACATAAACACGTTAGAATTTGAAGCAAAAAAGAATGCTACCACTATAAAAGGGGAAAGCTTTCACAGAATGAAAACCAAGCGAGAAAAAAGACTAATTTTATTTTTTACAGCTACTGCTTCTCTTCTATATAACACTAGTTGCTACTACATAGTGGTTAGTCAGGTACAAGGAAGGTTTCATTTGAAAATCTACACTTTTCCTTTTTACATGCTATGGAGGCTGGCAGGTAAAATCACTAAATACAATTTCCAAACAATATCATATTTGCACAGATTCCAAAATCCAAACTGCTATCATAAGAAAGTTGTCAGCCATAGAATAGGGGAGGCCCTTCAAAATATTGAATGACTAGATTCGTAATGTGAACTATACTAAAGTTAATTAGAAATTATCTGCTAATCCATTCAATAAATTTCTTACTCAAATCTGAGCTCAGATACATAAATAATTAATGTATCAATATGCATTAGCCTTTTCTGAGCCAAATCAGCAAATATATCATATAATTTCAACTGATCACACAACTAACATAAAAAACTGTGATAAAGACATACATCCACTTCAATGTTGCCACTCCGTGGGTATTGTGCAAAGAGTTCTAATGTTCTTTTTTTCCCTTTAACTTCAATGTCACAAAGCATGCGATATGAATGATGTCTACTCTTCTTTGCATAAAAGCCATTGATTTATTCAAGCCTAATGCTATTGTCCCTATTTAGCTTAATACTACTGGCCATAATAATGACTTGAGAATGAAAAACGAAGAGAACCAGAGCCATTCACAGAAAAGATCTGCATGTATCAGAACAAAATTGTGAAGAATTGTAATCATCTGCTTGTGCCCAAGAAGATAGAATTTCTAGATTTGGTAGCAGCACATGGTCAGCGAATTCTTAGGAGCAAAAAAGACTAGACTGGTACCAAATTCATTTCATCTGCCTCGGAGACACGATGAACCGCATGCAAAGAATGTGGTAGCTCAAGAGGTGCTATGGGATCACAGGAGCCTTCTTTTGGAGCTTTCATCCTCATGAGAATATGCCAACTGGATTACAGAAACAGAATCAATAACCACATCGGTGGGAAGAAAAAGGAAAAAAAATAGAGTTATAAAGGAGGTATGAATGCAATTGTAGTGAAATATGAACTAGGTTGTCGATATCCATCATCCAGAAGTAAGGCTGGAAGGGGAAGTGCCATGTGAAAAGACATGTATCACCCATGTGAAAAGGCATGTATCACCTGTATACAGAAGACACCAACCCCCCCCCCCCCCCCCCTTCCAAAACCCTCACGAAAGGAAAATGATAATGAATATGTAGTTGTAATTTGAGATTCAGGAACTATTTAGTACAGGAGCTACAAAATGATAGTTTGAGATTCAGGAATTAAGTAGAAAGACATCAAGAGAAAAGGTCAATCCCTCCCAACTTTGCTGATATTGCACTCATTTCTACCCAGGAAATTTAGTGATTCTTCGAATACTGCATAACTAGGATCGTAATATTCAACCAACCTCCAACCTGGCAGCATCTGTAGTATGCCAAAGAAGATCCCCTATTTAATAGAAGGCTGAATGTTACTATACAAAAGAAGGGCAATTCCTCAAAAGGACATTTTCATTTCCTCTGAGATCTACGTCACATGGAAATTATGTAACAGAATAGGTTAAATGACTTTGGAGGCAACTCTAGAGTGCAATCTCTTATAAAAGAGTAAACTTGAAAGTATACACAATAAATCATCTGGGACTTGATAATCAAATAGTGTGTCTTCCTGAGAACTAAAATATTTGAAGAATAATCAAGAGCGAAATAAAATAACATAATTAGGTCTAAGTCATCTAAGCAGCGACATCACAAGTCTATATAAATGCTTATAAAGGACAAATAAGCCTGTTGCATAACTTGTCTATTTTCATTTCCTTGGCTTTCTTTACTTGACCCAAAAATGATTTAACAGCATGATCATCTGTCCCAGGATTCTTCTTTCCCTGTAAAAGCAAACTGGATGTTACACATTTGGCAGATACAATTGAAATTATCAATGCTTACACGCTAAAATGGAGAAACTTCTTGGAAGCATGTACATAAAAATATATACGTGAAACTGTACATTTCAGAAGGTAATATGCAAACTTAAGAAGGGGATTATTCCTAAACTATAGATGACAACATATCTTCCAGCTCAGAGTATAGATTATCAAAGTTAAGAAAATGTTCTAGATGCTTGACCAACAACTGTGCTTTACCACATAGAAAACAGAGAAGAAAGAGCATGGATCTTAGATCTGATTGGATGCAAAATTAATCAGCTTGTTTAAAAATACTACACACATTGAGATTGAGAAGTCAAGGATCTAGCCATTATAACTTTTTGCAGACACTTCAAAGTAGTAGAACCTACAGAGATGGGTTAGTTCCTACCCATCCAAATGCAAATGGAAGATTATTTCCTGTTCCCAAGGGAACTGTAGCAATTGGTGGTGAATGAGATAATTTCAGATCACAAACAACTCCAAGAAGCCAGCCAGCTGTTCCATCACCACCTGCAACCTAAAAGGCCCGCTATTCATGTCAGATTTATTAAATGTCAACAGCATACCAGATCAGTGCGATAATACAATGCAAAATAAAAAAGGTTAGATAAGGTAAACATAAGCATAAAAAAGTATCAACCATTTCTAAACTCACAATTAGTCTCAAGTGCTTCTCAATGTTCCCTGCAAACTCATCTCCATTAAGCTTAAGCTTTTCTAGGTTCACGTAGATCTTGCGCAGCACCTTATCAGGAGCCTCATCTCCCAAATCAAAAACCTGAGTTGTCATTTCAAAGTCAGCCCCATGGCCAAAAAAAAGATAAAAAGATGCTCAACTAATTCACAAGAGACTAAAGGAACCTGATTTTCATTGAGAAGACTACGGAATGTAACAAGAAGATTCCCACCCAGCTGTCCGCCACTCTGGGAATTGATGAACACTATCACTGGACATGCGGGCACATTGGGGGCAGTCACAACCTCTGATTCAGGTTTTAGTATGTAAGTAGGAATTTGGAAATCCTCGGCCAAGAACGCAGTCTCGGAATTAGAATCCACCATTATTGCCTGTAACTGCAGTATCACATCATTGCTGGTGATCAAGCTCAGGGAGTAATAAATAGCTAAAACGATTCTCTATATAAGAAACACATGGAAGATCATGCATACTAGCAACTTATTTGCTAATTAAATAAAAGCCAGGAACCAAATCTTTTTTTCATTAAGTGACATGTCACAGACTCAAATAGCCAAGTAACAATTCATATCAATAACAAACCACAACACCATTTGGCGGTCCTTTTGCAAATTCAGTTTTTTGGATGAATCTTTTGCAAGAAAAATTTATTAATAAGAGAGAAACTGTTGTAAAAGTGATCCGTACACGAGACTCCTAAAGAATTACATTAGGTCAAGAGATCCACAAAATCATCAAAACAAAAATGGAAAAAAAAAAAGTCCAACAACTGTACACCGTTTATCAAAAGACGGAAAGAAACAATATTTGATATTAACACCGCAAAAGTGCCATACTTTTTGGATGAATGGTTTTGAGTGAATATTCTTATGGATACGATAGATTTGAACTGCTTTTGAGGAATGGTTTGCAAAATTTAATAGATTAAATAATATAAAACAAGCAGGTGAATGAATATTCTTATGGACATGGTAGATTAAAAGTTACAGAGATGAATATTTCACGTCAAAATTTATTCGCAAGTTATATGCGAGTAGCTTCAAAGAAAACTCGTTCAGTAAATTCACCAAACAACATATCTTTCAACGGTAAAACAAGGCAAACGAATAAAAAAAAAAAAGAGAGAAGAAGAATTGGTTAACGAAATAGAAACTAACGAATCAAATGAAAGAAAATTCCTCACTAAGCCACTCATTTTCTTAGCAACCAAAAAGATATCAAAATGATAAAAACAAAAAACCACAAGCTTTGATGAAAACGATAACATGGAATTCACATCGAACGCACGCAGGCGAAGACTCTGCTTGCGGATTCGGTTGACGCGAAGGAAAAGTTCACAATACCTGGTAAAGAGAATCTCAGATCGGAATCGTATTGGGGATCGCTTCGGGATTATTGAGCGGAAGACTAGAAGGAATTGAGGATGCAGAAATATAATGCATTTAATTTATATACAAAATTAAATTAATTTATGAAAGGAAGAACACAAATAGACAGGTAGGCGTTGACTGTAATGCTTCAGACATTTTTTATTTATTTATAAAATATGATATATCCACGAGGTTTTAGCGACAAAAATAACAATGATTTTTTCGAGAAATAACAGTAGAGGAAAGGCCGTAGGAGGAATATTCAATGTGAATGTGACTGACACGTCAGAATTCCTCGTGGCTAGTCGTGTGGGGCCTACCGAGCATCTTTCGGACTTCGGAGCGCGAGAAGAATTTCAGAATTCGTCCTGAACTTTTTATTCCGTACCTTCTTTTTAAAAAAAAACATAATAACATATTCTACTCTCTAATTTTATTTTGATCAAATTAAATAATACATGACATATTTAATTTTATTAAATAATAAAAAAATATATAATAAATAATTATTTAATAATAATAAATATATCACATCATATATAATAGAATAAAAATAAAATAATAAAATAATATATAATATTTTCTTTTTTTTAAACATAAATGCATTGAGAGAGTTTAAAAATTATAAATATCTTAAGGATACGATACCGAATAAATTTCTAGCAACTATTTTATTTTTAAATACTAATGAAATGATAAAAATACCTCATGTATCTATTTGAAAACATTGAGAGAGTTTAAAAATTTCATAATGGTCGAAAAGTAAAACTCATGAATCGTGAAGGACTTTTCATGTGTTGTAAGGAATATTTGAAATCCAAGCAAAACTTTTAAAATTGTAGTACCTTCATCGCAACACTCTTTCATAAAAAAAAATACAGAAGAATAGTTAAAGCTCACACTGGTCCGTGTCACCTCCATCAAAGAAAATCTCAAGAGAAAATATTACAGGTTCATTTTCTTTTTAAGCTTTTATAGAAAATAAGAAGAGTTAGTTTTGGATAAGTGAAGGAGAAAAATGCTCATAGTCCATAAATTGGGCTCAATCTACCAAATCATCACTAAGAATAAAAAAGGAGACAAAAAAAAGATAAGAATGGGACAAAAGAGATATGAGGACTTTAAATGTCAGAAGGAGACAAGAGGGATATGAGGGCTATAAATGACAGAGAGTAAGGACAAGAAAGCGAAGAGACTCATGCAAAGGAAATCTGTCATCTCATGACAGGCTTGTAGCCGCAATAAAGGGTCAGGCAAACCTATAAAAGGGGATGTCCAAACAACATAAAGAGGATGATCAACGGACAAACAAATCATGAGAGATTTTTTAGGATCAATAAGTGATTGTAAATAGATATATTATATTGGAGATTTTCCTCCCCAAACTCCCGTGAACATGGCATATTGTCAAACCACATAAATCTTGATGTTATCTCTTTTTACTTTTACAGCACTTATTTTCCATTCACCGCCATGAATGTACGAAACGCTACCGTACAGTCGCACTAAAACACTACCAGAGGCTCCAAATAATTCACATCGTGGCACTATCAGCATAGAGTCGCCCAGGCCTGCGAAACACGACGTCAACAGTGGCGCCATCTGTGGGATCTCTGTTGTCTCATAACTAGTGTGTCCTTCGTAGGTCAGCAACAACACACTCTCAGAGCTCGCGATGTGAAGAAGAACAAACTGAAGTCATGGAAGGAAGAACTGACGAATAGCCTATGATAACATAGAAGAAGAATGCAATAAAAGTGGAAGAATGATGATTTTCTGGGGCACAGAATAAATTTTGAATAATGAAAGAAGCTTCCTCCAGGTAAGTATTCTTAGCTTTTTAAAATTTTTACATTCATAAAAAAAATGGGGGTAAGTAAATCTTTACACGCCCAGGTGGAGAATCGAGCTCCATTGCACTCAGTTGATTCTAATGAATCGTGTAGAGATTAAAGCACCTAGTAAAGACGGAATGCTTAAAAATCACGCTGCCCGGACATTACAAGGTGAATATTGTGCACTTAAGTGCACAGTAAACCACAAACACTCCTCAGACCTGCACAGTACTCGGATAAAAATACTATACACTTAAGTGCACAGTGCATAAGCATGCATGTTGAATGTGCATGCATGCACGTCCACATGCAAGGCCACCATGCACTGTGCACAGGGCCCAACCTCCTGCGCGCCCAGAGCTTGCAACGCCATGCCTGAGCCCATTCACTCGCTGGTAGTCATCACCTGGACCGCCGATGGTCTCTGGCTCTAGAGCCACGACCCTCACCAAATGGGGTCATGAACAATGCGTCCTGTGCGCACGGAGACCACACCGTGGCCCAGTCACTATGCGGCAGGAGAGGGGATAGGCAGCCCACCATGTGGCTCACCAGCCCCGTCTGTCTTTGCCAAAGTGTCGCAGTTGCTCCACCCTCCGGGAAGCTGCTCCGACGAAAGGACCACGAAAGTCTTCCACTGAGGTTTTTCAGCTTCTAAAAGTGCCACTCCTTGAGTTCTCTGTTGCTGCCGATGGCCGGCACTTGGCCCACCAGCTGTTTCTGACCCTGTTCGAGCTTTCATTATGGACAACGGATGGCACTTCCGAGAGCCGCAGGAGACAGTGGGCTCTTGGCGCTGCAGGACCACCACGAGTTCCCCCTCGGACGCTCTTCCTAATGGCCAACTCCGCTCCACTGTGCTCAAGCAGGACTGTAGTGGGCTCTCCTTTACTCTGGGCCCTCCACGACCACCCTATGGCAGGCTGCATTTCACCAGCATGGGAACTAGAAATTGCTCGGGAAGCATCGGAACTGCACGACACAAGTTTGACCAGCTCTGGATTCTTCAAACCATAAGCATAGAGTCCCTCCGCTCAGAAACCACTGCGTGGGAGGCATTTTCGTGGATCCTTCAGCTCAGTAGCCACCTACAAGGGTTCCTCAGCTCGGTAAAACTACACACACAGAGCTCGGTAAGTCTCTGCATGGGGTCCTCCACTTGGAAAGCACTACACAGGGAGAACTTGCACGGAGTCCCTTAGTTAAGAAGCCACTACATGGGAAGCTACTGCACGGGATGAGGCTTCGTCTACATATAAAAACATGGATGATGTTCACAATGTACGGGAAGCACACGCTCGAAAAACTACTGCTTTGAAACCACCATCACAGAAACGTTAAAAATGGAAACCACCAAGTCGGGAAAGTGAGCTCTAACCTACTCATGCTTGGGAGTCACCAACTCGGAAACAGTTTACTAGATAGTCACTATCACGCGAACCCTCCTTGGGACATACTCTCATTTGCTCAAAACTCTCCACTCTTCTCGGAACAAACCGACATCTCCATCTGCATGAGACTCGGACACCATTGGTGGTCTCAGACCGTGCACACTTACGCCACACTGTGCTATTTTGTTATGCTCGATTTGTTATTTCTGCTCTGTTCAGTATTTCTGCACGGTTTGGATTTTTCTGCTTGATTTGGCTTCTCTGCTTAGTTTGGCTTTTCTGCTAGGCTCGATTTTCTAGCTCAGCTCGGCTCAGTTCAGCTACCCTGCTTTGCTCAGCTTTGTTGTTCTGCTCTGCTCTGCTCTGCTTTGCTGCGCAGGTAAGCACGAACTCTCCTTGACTAATCAACAATTCCAGGTTTGTTACTCACAAAATTCATGTGAATTATGTTTCTACTAACAAAGTTATTTCTATCATTGGAACGAACTGTCAGGAGCGAAAGGTTAGGAACTGCCCGACCTACCAGAAACAAGCATGGTCTCTAGATCGGCCACGAAGTATAAAGCACAGGAATAGAGTCATGAGTTCTAACCTGCTAACAGTTATTCACAACGCAAGTCTCAATGACTTGCCGAGCTTCGTCCGATGATACTGCAAACGATGCGTTGGTGAGGGAGCAGAGCTCTCAGGCTCTGCCAACCTATAAGTGTTAATCCATGAAGTATAAAAACACAGGAACCGAGCCATGAGCTCTGACCTGCTAACAGCTATTCACAACACAAGTCTCAATGACTTGTCGAGCTTCATGCAAGGATGTTGCAAACGATGCGTTGGTGAGGGAGCAGAGCCCTCAGGCTCTACTAGCCTATAAGTGTCAATCCACGAAGTATAAAGCACAAGAACTGAGCCATGAGCTCTGACCTATTAACAACTATTAACAACGCAAGTCCCAATGACTTGCCGAGTTTCATGCAAGGTTACTGTCAGCGATGCGTTGGTGAGGGAGCAGGGCCCTTGGGCTCTGCCAACCTATAAGTGTCAATCTGCGAAGTCTAAAGCACATGAATCTCGTTTTGTCAAACTCATAGACGTAGGCATATTGTCAAACCACATAAATCTTGGTGTCATCTATTTTTTCACTTTCACAACACTTATTTTCCATTCACTGCCATGGACGTACGAAACGCCACCGTACAGCTGTACTTGAACACTACCAGGGATTCTAAATAATTCACATCGTGGCACTGTCGACGTAGAGTTGCCAACCAATACATATAATAACATACATAAAATTATACGTGTGGCATTACTCTTTTGAATTTTGTTTCGTTTTCTTAATTTTAAAGACAAGAATTAAAGAACATTCGTTATTGATGACCGCCGAGAAAGACTATGAATATTGAATGCAAACCAATGATCGATCTTGTATAAATTCTAAACCAAAGAATTTTAAAAAGTTGGTGATTAAGTCCAAACAAGCAAGCAGTTGGCCAGTCTTGATACGTCATTGACAACGTGACATAAAACGATTAATTATTAAAGAATTAAGAAAAATAATAATATTAATTTCATGACGACATATTTGACCTCTGGTAAATGGGCACATCTACACACACATGTTGTAAGGGCGTGGGGTCGAATTAAGGAGAAAACTAATGGTGGCCTCCAGCCTCCACTAATTCAATTGAATCGGATAAGGATACTAGAATAGTACCTCTGTCCCAGAAATTGTCTTGGCATTTAAAAACGATTGACTTATTAATTCACTTAACCTCAATTAAAACTGTAACGGTTAGGACTAGTGAGGTGTTTTGATCACTTCAAATTATTTTATTATTATTTATAAATTATTTATTATTTATTTATACATCATTTAATATCACCTTAACATCTAAACATAAACTTTTTTTACTAAAAAATGATGAATTTGCATCTTATTCGAAAGTAATTATTAAATAGTTTCTAAGTATTTACATTTAGTATTCCAAATCTATTATATAGTGTTATGTTATTAAAAATTAATACTTATACAAGTAAATTTAATGACACGCTGCATTATGATAAGTTGCGAGTATTACTATTTTTTGAGAAAAAAATTTATTTATCATTTTTTTAATTATTTTTTTATCATATCATAATGTAATATTAGATTATAAATTTATAAATATAATATAATAAATAATTTTTAATAATTTAATATTATATTATTAAATAATAAAAAAATGATGAGAATTAAAATATGAGTACCATTACTCTTTTTTTAAAAAAAAAAATTTCGCATGCTATAAATAATAGGAATAAAGTGCTTTGCACCTTTTAGCTTTTCGATACAATTTGTCTGTTGTTGACAGTTAAGAATCTCATCCACTTTCGTCCAATCTCGCTTTGATGTAAGAAGGATAAAAAAGTGTTACACTTGCGTAAAAGATTTTTATATTATAAATTGTTATAATTATATTAGAACTATTTTATAATAAAAATAATTTTATAATTTAACATATTACATCAAATTATAATATTAATTTATAAATTAATTTTTATATAATTTTTTTAAAGCAGTTCTTAATTAAAATAATCAGAATTGGATGTTTTGAGAATGAAAAATGATAGAAGGTGATTTGATAGAATAATATGCAAGTATTATATGCAGCCGATGTTGATAGAAAAATGATAGAATAATATGCAAGTATCGGTCTCACTGCTATTTTTTGGGTAAACGATAGAAATTTTATGATTTGAGAGCAGCCGATGGAATGTTATTCAAATTTGGCGTACCAGGTCCACAATGTAAGCGCGCAGATCCCAAAACCTAAATGTTATATTCAATGTTTTCAGAAATTTGTAAACTTTTTTTAATTGTTGAGTATAAAAAAAAATTAATAATTTATTGGATCATTTTTTAAACAGATATCAATTAATTAAATTTGCAGCAAGAAAAAATGTGGGGCTAATTGTATGTTGGTCCACTTATCATGATCTGGAGAAGGATTTTGAATAGGTTTTTAAAAGCAAATTACTAATGGCTTTATTAGCTATATATATTAGCTTTATATTGATGAAAATGGAGGTTATTTCATTGCAGAAAATCAATTTAACTTATCTCCGATTATATTTTGGCCATCATCAATGTTGATGCGGTAAAAATCGCTCAACAGGTTGGAAGAGGAGAAAGTCATTTCCGGCTCACTGGGGAGACTTAGGCCTCGATCGACGTTGTATAGAGCCCCTAGTAGTGATCTGGTGCTGTTATGAGCCCCTAGTTGTAGTTGATCTTTTTTGCTTGACTAAAAAATTGTCTGCTATTGGTTGTAATTCCCACACAAGTGAGCTCCGAGCAGGTGGTTCCCAAGCTGGTGACTTCTTGAGCCAAGAAGGTGTCATCCGAGCAAATGAGGTACTGAGCCGGTACTGTCCAGTGCCAGCGGGTGTTGTCTCGAATGGATGATTCACAAGCGAGTGAGGCTTTCTTGTGCAAATTAGTTGCAGGCACTTCCCAAGCTGGGTTGCCCTAGTGCAGGTGAGCTCCTGAGCGAAGTTGCTTTTGTGTGGATGGGCTGCTAAGCTAGAGCTGTTTCTGAGCTTAACTTTCGTGCATGATTGGTGGTTCTCAAGCTGTGCTTGGTGTTAGTTTCCCGAGTCGTGCATGCAGTTGTAATTTCCCTAGCTGTGTCTTTCGTGTAGTGTTTTCCCGTGCTGGTGAGGTGTCCTCTGAGCTGATGACTTCCAGGCTGAGTAGGTTCCGTGCAGGTGAGCTGCCGAGCTAAGGGGTTCCCAAACAGGGTAGGTTCCGTGGAGGAGGGCTCAGTGGCTGAGTTCCTGAGTTGGGCAAATGGCGTCCGAGCCCCATGTAGTGATGTTCATGTCTCATGCAATGGGGGACTGCCCGAGCTGAGGAGAGCTTCTGTGGTGGCGAGCTGCCGAAGACGGGTGTGTTGCCGTGGAGAACTCTAAGCAGGGGAGGACCCCATGTGCGTGAGCACTGAGCCAAAGAGGTGAAGACCCCGTGTGGGGTGTGCTCGAGCCTCTGTCGTGGAGAACCATGAGCAGAGGGAGGGGCCTATGCTGGATGTGTCGAGCCGAGGGGGGAGGACCCCGTGGGGTGTTTACGAGCCGAAGGGGAGGAGGACCGAGTTGAGGAGTCTTCCCGAACCTGTGCTGAGTGGTTGAGCCGAGTGGCACCACCGTTCCGAGTCCTGCAAAAGTGTGGTTGAGTCGGATGTGTCGAGGCTGTGGAGTGTGTGAGGAATGACAGTACTCGTGCGCTAGTTGTGGTGGTCAGGGACCAACTGGCATAGATAGACGATGTCGGCAGGCCCAAAGGTGGCTGTATACGTCCTTCCTCCTTCGCGTCATGGTTGTTATCCCGTGTGCACAACGAGGCACACACGCGGGCATATAGTCAACGGCCACCATCAGCCACCGTGGACGGGAGGTCGTGATGGTTGAGCCAAAGAGCGCCAGCGATTCATGCGGTGACCGCTGATAGGGTAAATGTGCTCATTGTCGTGCGCATGACAGCGAGCGCATGGGGCCACAGCTGTTGGCAATTGTGTGCAAGTAGCGGGCATCGGGGACACCGTTGGTGCAACCAGACTGCGCTAGTGGACCACAGGGGGTCTCCACAGGCAACATGGTTGGGCTGCGCAAAGGCTAACAAACCCGATGAATGTTGCCTGTGAAAGACCACTTCGGGGTAGGGAGAGGGCGGTCAGCAACCGGCCCAGAAGAATCAGACGGGGTCAGCGGTCATCATGGTGGTTGCCGACACCGCATCTAGGTTGTGCCACGGCTGGGCCGTGGCACCATCGGGGGTGCGGCTAGTGTGGTTCTTGTGGAACCACGCCGTGGGAGTGGGGTGGTCGGCAACCACCCCGGATGGCTCAGAGGGCGTCGACGGTTTGTTTGGTGGCCACCGGCTCCACCTCCCGCCTTGCCACGGTAGGCTGCAGCGTCACTAGGTGCAAGGCGTGCACCTAGCCGGTACGTACCCCGTGCATGGCACTGTTTGTGCCGTGCATGGGAGGGGTGTGTGGGTTTACTGTGCATACATGCAAATTAGACGTGCTTAGCATTGTGCACTTAAGTGCACAGTGCCACCTTGTAGTGTTCTTGTCTCTGGGTGCCCCCACACTAAGTACAGTATCTCAGGTGCTGTGCATAAATCAAACTCCTAGAGTTGGAAGATAGGCGACCCGGCCAATGTGTTATTCACTGTCTGCTCATTTTTCATAAATGTAAACGTTAAAGAAATTGAGAATACTCATATGGAAGGGTGTTATCTGTCCGTCTAGTAATTTATTCAGTGTGTCGAAAAATCGTCATTCTCCCACCTTTGGCTGAAAGAGGAAATTAGATTCCACAGACGGCGCCATTATTGATGCGGTAAAAATCGCTCAATAGGCCAGAAGGGGAGAAAGAGTCATTCCCAGCCCACTGAGGCGACTTGGGCGTTGATCGGCGTTGTATAGAACCCCCGGTAGTGTTTCGGTGTGGCTGTACAACGATGATGCGTATGTCCATGGCAGTGAATGGAAAATATAAGTATAGAGAAAGTAAAGAGATGAATACATGAGTTTACATGGTTCGGTATAATGTCTACATCCACGGACGTTTGGGGAGGAGAAATCCACCATAGTATTCTTGTTTACAGTCTTTCATGGTCCCTCATATCTCACTATACATTGGTGATGCTGTATATAAATTTATTGGAGAAGGGACATTTGTTGGAGCTCCCTTGTTTGAAAGAGCTGCCGAAGAGGAAGAAGAAGCTAGAAGAAGAACATGAAGACTAAGAAGAAGAAGACCCCAGACGGAGACGAGAAAACCTCTCCACATGGTTCACTCCCCCTTGTCCCCTGTTGGGCTAGGACCAATATCTTTATCCCCTCACAATCAATATTATTTATTCATCTTTTTTAGTGAATTTCATAAAATTTAATTTCTCGTAGTACTTCAAAAAAACTTGTAATAATGTTTTATTAAAGTTATAAGAGATATTCTTCAAAAAATACTGTCATATATATATATATATATAGATTTTATTCAATGCTTTTAGTTTTTTTTTTTTACCCATCAAAGTAAATTAGAATTCTATTTTGAGAAAATATAAAAATCTAATTTATTTACAAATGATAACATATATATATATATATATATACACACACATATAGAAAAATGATAAACACATTATTTTTTTGTTTTGAAATTTAAAAAAGTTGAATTGTTTATTTTATGTTGTGTGAAAATTTAAAAAAATTGTAATGATTAGATT
Source organism: Juglans regia (assembly GCF_001411555.2). Taxonomy (NCBI): domain Eukaryota; kingdom Viridiplantae; phylum Streptophyta; class Magnoliopsida; order Fagales; family Juglandaceae; genus Juglans; species Juglans regia. The sequence continues at coordinate 7,026,943 of NC_049903.1, forward strand.
ATGAAATAAGATGAGTTGATAAGTTTTGTGAAAGTCAATGTGGCCAACTGCAGGGAGGTTTATGCATTTCTTGATACTAGTTTCAAGATGAGAGGGAATGTTTGTCACACTTCAATATATCTACAGGTTTGAAATAAACTCATTGTGGGCTTTGGTTTGGGGTGATTAAGATTAGAGGGTTAGGTTGAGGGCTTATATGGGCTCGGGTGTACTTGGTTTTATTGTATTTCTTTTTATGGGCTAGGGTTGTGTTAGTTAAGCCTAGTTACTTATATCTTGTGTAATTCTACAAAAACCTTCTTATGGAAAGCGTGTACGGATGGCTTTCCTACAAAAAGGATATTGAAAAGCTTCATATTAAAGATGTTGAATTGACTATAGTTGTGCCAAACTTGATTTGGTGGAGAAGAAACACTGCGGTACTTGATGTTAAAGATGTTTGACCAATTTAAGAATGCTTCTTACAATGAGAATTAGGAACTGCATATGCCCAACATGACGAGGAATATGGACTGGAGTACATCAGAAGGGGTCGGGATGGGGATGGTATTCAGCAACTTGGGATGTGGCCATAGATAAAGTTTAAAAAAAAGCAGAATTTGGAGTCGCAAGATATTATGAGAATTAGGTCATAACTACAATGAGAAGTCCAAAAGATCATTATCAGCTAGAATCGGTATCTTCTGAAGTAATAGGAGTGCCGGAAGCTATATATTCCAGGTTGTTACAACTTATGATTAAGGAAGATCATCTTAGAAAGAGGATCTATTCCAGGTTGTAAAGGAAGAACATAAACAAGCTGTTTTTGGTGAGATAGTTGAATATACAAAAGGCAATTACATGAACAGTATTGATTTATGAAAATCACGTAAAAGCTTCCCATGTTTTTAGTAATTCTCTTTCATTAATTGATTTGAAGGCTATTAATTAGGATCAGATGTTCAAGTGAAAAGAAAGAACCCTCATATATATTAAATAATTGTCTAGTTTATTGCATATGTTTGTAATTGAGGGTCTATTGATTTTACGTACGCACTTTATCTTGGCATTTTTTAGTTTGTGGTTTTCTATTTTAGCCTTTTGTTAGAAAATCTATAGTCAGCGTTTGATTATTTGTTTTGGTCCAACCACTACACACAAAGCCTATGAAAAATAAGTTGAAAATAATGACATTTTTGTCACAAGTTTTATGGTGCTGCCTACTCTTGATTTTTCGTTCACTATACGTTCTCGGCCAGAAACTTTCTACGCACTTAATGGATCACCGTTTATGATAAGTCTTATATTCAAAATGTTATTTGGTGTGCATTTTCGTTCACCATATATTCTCCAGAGGCTTCGCACTTAAAGGATCGCCTTTTGTGATAAGTCTCATATTTAATATATTATATAGTATTATTTTTTGTTCACCACATACCCTTCAAAGGCTTCCTATGGATTTAACAAATTGCTATCATTATTTTCATCATTAGTATCATATATTGGTTTATTTCTGCCTGCTGTCCACTTGGGCCACACGCCATAGTTAGGGGTGGCAAATAATATTAATGGGTCATGTTCGTACTGTCGCGTCAAGTCATGGACATTCAATTATATGGGTCAACCTGAATACGACCCATTAAGCTAAATTGGTCAGACCTCCAAACCCTAACACGACCCATTTAAATAACGGGTTAACACAATACAATCCATTTCAATCCGTTTTATGTTAATGGGTTGAACTAACCCGTATAATCCATTTGGTCTGATTAACATAATTTCACATAAAATTAATCACAATATCTCCCAAAAAAATAAGACTACCTACTAATAAGAAATATCAATATTTTTCATATTTTATTATATAATAAAACCAATATTTCAAACTCAACAATAAAAAATATGAGTATAGATCCAAGTCAAAATTCCAACAATACCAAATATGAGCATAGGTTCAAAATTGCAATCCAAACAATGAAAATATAAACATATTGTAATAATGTTAAAGTTACAATCCCAAAAACAATAAACACAAATCTAAACATATATAGAACTTGAAGGAGTAAATGAAGTGTCCTTCTTGCTCTTGTTGATACCCAATTCTATAACATCTTCAGCTAGCTCATCCAAATCCATTTCTTGTGTTTCTATTAACAAAATAGTATCTCTAAAGTTTTATGTCAAATAAAATTATTGTATTGAAAGCATTACAATAAATTATCTAAAAAAATAAAAATAACGTTACATTATCCATATATAGAATGGTGATATTTTCTGATGATCTAAATATAATCATAATAGCATAGAGAGACTTGATTGCGTCGATGGAAACTAAATGCATCTCATATGACAATCCTAGATCCACACTTGGTCTTGATTAATAATCTTTCCATCAGAATGAACAAGTGTATACGTAGACCTGGCTGGGACGAAGATCTGATCTGTTCCAGCCATAACTATATATAAGCAAAGGCGTGGCATATGTAAGCTCAATGCCAGCAGACATCTCAGATGTTTGGTGATCGGGCACCACATGGAGATGTCTTATATTCCATGTAAGAACAAATGCATCAGATACAAAAGCGATGAATGTATCTAAGTATTAATACAAGTACAAAATCCGTCTTTATTCAATACTATCAGAAAAGTATTTAAAGCCAAATTCTTTGACTATAAACCTAAGTTCATAAGTTTTATAATAATTAACTCCTCATATGAGAAAAGAAATTACCTGGCAAGCCCTACTGAAGGTAATCCAATTGAGATTTCACTCCTAAACCAAGATAGAAAATAGAAATGAAATGAATTTGTAGAAAGAAAGCCAAGTCATCACCATCTTAATGGGAATTGTTAGAGTATAACATCACAGATTGAAAATATGGAATTAAAGTCTAAAGAGGAAAATGTCAAATTAGAGAATAAACATTAATCATTTTCTGTTATTCTATTATTTCTATTATCTGTTACTTTCACTACTTCAAGTATAAATACAATGTAAAGCTCGTATAGAACTCAATGATTTTGAATACAATTCAATATGAATTTCATTTCCTTTCCTCTATTCTCAAGTCTTTTTATGCTTTTATCAAGTTCTTAACATGATATCAGATTAGAAAATAATTCCGCAAATTTTTTTTTCCTTTTTCTGGAACTTGCTTCATCGTCTTTCGATCCTTTCTACATTACAATATCTTTCTCAAGATCTTGTAGTGATCTCCTACATAGTTCTACAAATTCTGTGTTTTCTTGTTCATTCTTGGAATGGAGTCTACCAGTTCTGTCATTCCAAACCCATCAGATGATTCTTCCAGTCCCTATTACCTTCACCCGAGTGATAACCCTGGTGCTCTCTTAGTCTTAGAGATCTTTAATGGAGACAATTATGTAGCTTGGAGTCGATCAATCATCATAGCTTTGACTGTCAAGAATAAAGTGGCGTTTGTTGATGGCTCAATCAACCCTCCTGTTGTTGCTCAAATTGTCGCTCACACAACTTGGCTGCGTGCAAACAATTTGGTACTTTCTTGGTTAATAAATTCTATTTCCAAAGAAATCAGAAATAATCTCTTGTATGTTGCTTTAGCTCTTGATCTTTGGAATGAGTTGAAGACTCGATACTTGAGAAGTGATGGACTAAGAGTCTTTAATCTTGAAAAATCTTTCAGCTGCATAAATCAAGGTTCTTCTTCTGTCACTGAATATTTCAATGCCTTCAAAACACTTTGGGATGAATATATTAGCTATTGCCCTTTTCTAACCTGCGCTTGTGGAAAAATGTCCAGTTGCATTTGTGATCTTTTCACTTTCTTACTACAAAGACAACAATCTGATTATGTTCTAAAGTTTCTTGTTGGCTTGAATGACTCATATGCATCTGTTAGGAGCCAATTGCTCCTTGTTGTCCCATTACCCAGTATGGCCAAAGTATTTTCTCTGTTGCTTCAAGAAGAGAGTCAAAGACAACTCACTAACTCAGTTTCTCATGAAACTCATGCCTTAATGGTTAAGCAGTCGAATCCAGTAGCTAATCAGTACAGATTCTCAAGAGAAAAATCTAAGAAATCTTCTCTTCATTGTACATATTGTGGATACAATTGACACACTATTGACAAGTATTTTCAGCTTCATGGGTACCCTCCTGGGTGGACTGAACCAAAAGGAAAAAGGAATTACTCTGCTGCACATGCTACCATTTCAACTGATGAGGTCTACAATCAAAATAATAATGAGCAACAAAGGTTTTCTTTAACTACTGAAGAATTTAATAAACTCTTAGCACTTGCCAATTCCTATATGCCTTCTTCAAATACTTAGAATGTTCCACCAGCTTGCAATCTTGTTACTTCTTCTCAGTTTTCTGGTAAAGTTTCTTGCAATTCTACCTCATTTACTCCAAAATCCAATTATTCTTGGATTCTTGACACTGGTGACAGATCATATGATCTGTTCACCACTTTTCTAATGTTCTCCTCCCAAACAGATCAATACTTCTATAAATTTACCTAATGGTCATAGTGTACCATCCACACACATTGGCATCGTTTGTCTTTCTAACCAATTATTCTTATCAAATATCTTATGTGTACCTTCATTCTCTTTTAATCTTCTATCTGTTTCTAAGCTAACCAAAGATTTTAACCTTTGCTTATCTTTCTTTGCATCTTATTGCTTTTTATAGGACCAATCATTGAAAAAGATGATTGAGATTGCATTTGAGAAACAAGGGCTCTATCATATGTTACAAGATTCTTCCCAAGATTCTTCCTGCACTATTCTTAAGTCTAACTCAGTCCCTTTTGTTTCAGCTGTTTCACAAAAATCACTAGATATTTGGCACTGCAGATTAGGCCATGTATCTTCTTCTAGGTTGTTTTCTCTTAAGCAGTTAGATCATTCCATTTCTATAAATTGTCAAAATGTCTGTGATATATGTCCTTTGGCAAAGCAAAGAAAGCTACATTTTTCTATATCTCATAGCAGCTCTAATAAAATTTTTGATTTGATCTGTCGTGACATTTGGGGGCCATTTGCAACTGTTTCTTACTCAGGTTATAAATTTTTCTTAACAATTGTTCATGACTTTACAGAATGTATTTGGGTTTATATGCTTAAAGCTAAATCTGAAGTATTACAAATACTCAAAAACTTTTACAAAATGATAAATACACAATTTAATACATCTATAAAAACTGTAAAATCAGATAATGGACCAGAATTTTTTCTTACTAATTTTTATCATGAAAATGGAATTTTACATCAAAAGAGTTGTGTAGAAACTCCACAACAAAATGGAGTAGTTGAAAGGAAGCATCAACATTTGCTTAGTACAACTAGAGCATTAATGTTTCAAGCAAACATTCCCTTGTCTTTTTGGAGTGACTGTGTACTAGCTGTAGCACATATAATTAGTAGAATTCCCACTCCACTTCTTAAAAATAAAACACCTTATGAAATGCTTTTCAACAAAATACCCAATTTTTCTCACCTCAAGGTTTTTGGTTGTCTTTGTTTTGCCTCTACACTTCAACATCACAGACAAAAGTTTGATCAAGAGCTACAAATTGTATTTTCCTTGGTTATCCTTCTAATGTTAAAGGCTACAAAGTGATGGACCTTAACACCAACAACGTGTTCATTTCTAGGAATGTTGTATTCCATGAAAATATATTTTCCATTCACAGTTGTTCCTACTAATTCTCATGAGCACTCTTTTCTGTTTCCTCCATCAGAAATTTCATATAGCAGTTACTCTATTCCCATTAACTCAACTGCTATCCCTAACCAAACTGTATGATCAATTTTGCCCATTAATGAACATGTTCCAAACAATGATCAGAATATTCCCAACTAAACTACATCATCAATTTTGCCTATTGATGAACATGTTCCAAATAATGATCAGAATATGTCTTTGCCTCAGTTAATCCTACCAATAGTCCAAATATTAGAAAATCTTCTCGAGTTAGACAAACACCTATTTTTTTGCAGGACTACTATTGTAGCAATGTTTCTTCAAATGCAGCTTCTTCCACTTCTTCTATTGATTGTTCTAACAAAGGTAATTTCTATCCCATTTCTTCTTTCCTATCTACTAGTAGATTATCAGCTTCACATAAAGCTTTTCTTGCCTCTATCTCAAACTGTCCAGAACCCAAAACCTATAAACAGGCTGCTTAATTTCCAGAATGGCAAATAGCTATGAAAAATGAACTTAATGCTTTAGAGTTAAATAAAACCTAGGAGTTAAATAACTCTTCCTAAAAATAGCTATGAAAAATGAACTTAATGCTTTGACACCTTCTCTCCTGTAGCCAAGATAACTTCTATTCGACTATTGTTTGCTGTTGTTGCAATTAAAAACTGGCACATTCACCAACTAGATGTAAACATTAATGCCTTTTTACATGATGAATTGCATGAGGAAGTCTATATGGAGTTGCTCCTGGCCTGACCAATCATGATAATAAAGTTTGCAGACTTTTAAAAAGTTTCTATGGCCTCAAACAAGCTTCTAGACAATGGTTTGAAAAAACTTTCTACTGCCCTTCTTAGCTATGGCTTTACTCAAGGCAGTTCTGATTGTTCATTTGTTCATCAAGAAATATGAAACATCTTTCATGGCACTGCTAGTATATGTAGATGATGTAATACTAGCTAGTGATAATTTGCAAGAAATTCAGCTCTTAAAGGATTTTCTGCATGACCAATTCACTATAAAAGATTTGGGGCCACTAAAATACTTTCTTTTTTTGGAAGTAGCAAGAGCCAAAACAGGCATCTCCCTTTACCAAAGAAAGTATACACTAGATATTCTTCAAGACACGGGTATCATTGGTTCAAAAGCTGCTGCCTTTGTAATGGAATCTAATCTCAAGTTGACTGCTGAAGATCCTAATCTCTATGAAGATCCACCAGCCTATAGAAGACTTGTTGGCAGGTTATTGTACTTAACACTCACAAGACCAGACCTTGCTTATTCTGTCCAAGTCTTAAGTCAATTCCTTGCCAAACCTACTGTTAGCCACTACCAAGCAGCCATTAGAGTGTTAAGGTACTTAAAGGCCACACCAGGACAAGGCTTGTTCTTTTCAGCATCATCAGAACTCCAACTTAAGGCTTTCTCAGACAGTGACTGGGCAGGGTGCATTGACACAAGAAGAAGTGTAACATGATTTGCAATTTTCTTGGGTGATTCTTTGATTTCATGGAAATCCAAGCAACCATCAGTAGATCTTCTGCTGAAGCAGAATATAGAGCTCTTGCAGCAACAACTTGTGAAGTTCAATGGCTAGTTTATGCCTTACTTGATTTACAGATTAATCATCCTCAACCAACACTATTATACACTGACAACAAATCTGTCATGTCCATTGCTACAAATCCAGTAACACATGAAAGAACCAAACATATCCAGATCGATTGCCATCTTGTTCGAGAGAAGCTGCAGCAGAATCTTATAAAATTGTTTTACATCCCTTCTCGATTACAGTTGGCAGACATACTTACTAAGCCACTGGGTTCTTTACCTTTTCATCACACTCTTCGCAAGATGAACATACTTAACATTCATGTTCATCTTGAGGGGGGTGTTGGAGTATAGCATCAAAGATTGAAAATATGGAATTAAAGTCCAAAGAGGAAAATGTCAAATTAGAGAATAAGCATTAATCATTTTTTGTTATTCTGTTATTTCTGTTATTTGTTACTTTCACTACTTCAAGTATAAATACAATGTAAAGCTCGTATAGAACTTAATGATTTTGAATACAATTTAGTACGAATTTCATTTCTTTCCTCTGCTCTCAAGTCTTTTTATGCTTTTATCAAGTTCTTAAGAAGAATAAATTTAGCTCAAACTATATGAGGCAACACATGAAGTACTCTAAGAATATTTACTTAAATCCAATCCAATGCATCTGTCCTCCAATAGGAGTATGATTACTAGAGTACAGAGTAAGCAGCAAGAGCCCTTTACTTTAAGAAATCATTCACCCAAATCATTGTTCAATGGCCAAGTATTTCAAATTGTGAGATCCAACCACATCCTATAACAAAAAAACCCAACATCCAAACTACCAATCAATGAAGACCCATAACAACCACATCAAGCAAATAACAATTACAACCAAGATCCACAAATATAGAAACAGACGAAGAGACCTTGTTGGGTACAGAGGATCATTGAGGAGTAGCTAGTGATGACGTTGAAACACAAATCCCTCCTCTTCTCCCATGAATTAGGACTGTCTACTGGCTGATCTTCATGTTGGTTGAAGGTCATCACTGGGAGAGGGAGGCTGAGAGAGTGAGGTGTGAGACTGGGAGGGGGTGGTGTGGGGTGGGAGTGCGGTACTGGGGGTGGCGTGAGAGAGCAGGCCGAGAGAGTGAGAAGGTTAGGTGGGGGGGGGGTCGTGAGGTGAGAGTTCCATGAGAGTGAGAGTCTGAGAGATAGGTTAAATAGAAACTGGTACGTTTGGAAACTAAACCAAACTCAACTTATCTCAATTCATCATTATTAGGGGTGTAAATTTAAACCGGGAAACCGGAAAACCGGTCCGGACCGGACCGAACCGGACCGGTTGGTCCGGTTTTGAACCGGTCCGGTCCGGAACCGGTTCCTATTTTATGAAAACCGGCCGGTTCCGGTCCGGTTCCGTAGTTTTTGGGACCGGACCGGACCGAACCGGACCGGTTGGAAAAAAAAAATATAAAAATTAATTTATATATTATACAAAATATTTATATATATAATATATAATTATATGTTAAATTTTTATATATAATATATATAATTATATATCATATATGAAAAAATTTTATATTATAATTTATAAATAATAACATAAAATGTTAATCTTAAATATGAACATTTGTAATTTATTTGATCATATGTTATTAATATAATTATATATAAGATAATGTTGTTATAATTTATAAAATAAAAGTTTAATCTTAAAGATAAAAATTTAATTGATCATATGCTTTAAGCATAATATATATATTAAATTTTTAATAATATTTTATAATAAGAATTAACATTTTATTATATGTTTTTTACATTTAAAAAAAATTGGAAAATCGGACCGGACCAGACCGGAAACCGGTAAAACCGGAAGTACCGGTTTAGGAGGGTAATCGGGGCGTAATCGGTTTTGAAAAATACAAAACCGGTACATACCGGTTCGGTCCTAGATTTTGTCCAAAACCGGACCGGTTACACCCCTAATCATTATAATTTTTTCAAATTCTAACACAAAATATAATAAACAATTCAATTTTTTCAAATATCAAAATAATAATAATATTTAAAATAATATTCTAATAATATTTTATCATTTCAACTCAACTCAACTCAATTCAGTTCAACATCCAAACGCACCCTTAGGTCTTTTTATTTTTTAGGGTTAAAAATGGTATAAATGTAATTTTGAGTAAAAATCTAAACAGAGAGTTATTTCGTGTCAAGCGAGTTGACCCATAATTGACACGTTTATTAATCGTGTATTAATTGATCTTCCCGTTTTGACCTGAACTAATTAATATCAAATCCAAACCCATTAATTTCAAGTCGTGTTCATGTTTGATTCACAAATTGTGTCACATATTGTCACTCCTACCCACAGAGACACCTTTTGTCGAGTCCTCAGTTGGATTCACAAGTCTTATCCACATGGTTGGCAATGTAATCTTATCTCTAAACTCAAGACGGCATCTTCATCATGTTATGTATTCAACACAATTGACAATAGAAATGACGTAGCCCGGAAAGTCTTTGTTCTCCCTCTCTATTTTCCATCTTCTTTTATATTTTATTGTATTTTCTACAAGATCAAAAGAGAAGCAAATGAAAAAAATTATCAGGATAGCATTTCAAAAACATTTCATATTACTATTGTTCAGAAAATAAAGAAAGCATGTTCTTCTCACGATCACTCTTGGCAGCCTCTCTATCGATCCTGTTTTGCTTTTAAAATGAGAAATTCTTTAACTACAAGGGATTTTTACAAATAGACTCAGAAATTGACATAATTTGATGTGATATATACATTACATTGTAAAGAAGATTTAACATATTATATGAAATCACATCAGTTTATAAATTTACTTAGATAAAATCTCTTTTAAGTTTTGTCACTGATCATCATGTATTGTTTCATTTTCCATAGACTAAATGTAGAATAAAAATTACATTTAATCAACGATAGATCAAGAGATCAATGAAAGTTCACATGCACATGACAATGTAGGTTATAGGCTAGCTAGTAGTATGATATAATATTAGTCAAATCCTCTTTTATATTATAAAGTAGCTGAGATTTTGTAGGACAACTTCTTAATTGGTCAGTAAACAGCTAGCCTTCGTAGAAATATAAAACTTGCATGAATAGTACCTTATATATAATAATAATAATAATAATAATAATAATAAGGGTTAAACACGAGCCACACACACTTACTAAGATCACGTATCTCTGATCTTATGAATCTTTATATAATGGTATGTGAAATCTTAAAAGGCTAGATACATACCCCTGCACGCATGCAGTTTAAATTAGTCAAACAATACCCACCAATATTACTATTTTCAAAGTTCGTTCGAGTTTTGGACACCTTGCAACGTACGTACAACAACATATTAACAAATATGTAGTACTATCACTGACTACCATATACATGTTTTCATAAAACACTTAATTCGTGAAGTCAACTATATGTAGACGCAGATGAGTAATATATACACATACATATATATATATATATATATATATATATATATTGGTGAGCCATAATGTACAATCAAACGGCCTACATATTTTCGACAAGCAACTACCCAAAGTGGTATATATATGCTATATATGTAAGCATCGAGTATTGATTAATTGATGAACAAATCCAGCTTAAAATAGCAATTATTATTGTGAAACCAAGCTTTCCACATATATATTTGATTATGGTCTAGAGAAAATATGGCAGTCACGAGAGAGAAAGGAGAGTCGTACGTACATAGATAATCACTATGAGAGCCTGTGCACCTGCATCAGAGGATAACACCTCACCAGAACCTTCCAAAATAAAATCCTAACGAAATGCAAGCATCAATTCTGACCAATAGGATTACTTTAGCATATTCTAGAGAATGTTGTGATATCCTATAAATACTGAATAGTACTCAGTTGTGTGTAAGAAAATATGGTTGAAAAGTCTGTATTTTGTTCTCTGTGTACATTCCGTTTTGATGAATTTTAGTTAATGAATTTTATCGAATATGTTGTGTGCATTGGCTTTTACTCTCTGTTTTAGTTTATTCAACATGGTATCAGAAGCCCGATAGGACTTACGTCCACCTCTTTTCTTCTCCGTTCCATCATAGCACCATCCAAACACTCTTTTCCTAATCCTTCTATCACTAATTTTGCGACTCGACTCATCACCATTAAACTCTCCATCGAAAACTATCTTATATGGTATGCTCAAATTACTACATTTCTTAAAGGAAATCAGCTTTTTGGGTATGTCATTGGAACCTTACCCATGCCTTCCAAAACCATCAATGACGCTCCCAACCCAGAATATACTTCCTAGAACCTCCAAGACCAATTAATCATGTCTGCTATTTACTCCTCTCTCACCGATACAGTGCTCTCCCATATCTTGGATTGCACTACGTCTCGTCAAATATGGCAAACTCTCCATGGTCTTTATTCTGCACAGTCCACAACTCACCTTATGCACACAAAATTTCAGCTGGCCACACTCAAAAAGGGATCCGACTCTATTTCCGTGTATTTCACAAGGCTAAGGCTCTGTAAGCTTCTCTCAATGCCACACGCCATCTCCTTCCCGAACAAAATTTCTCATCTATCTTTTGACTGGCTTAGGGACAGATTTTGAGTCGGTGGTATCTTCTATTACCACTCGACTAGATCCCCTATCCACTTCTCAGGTTTTCAGTTTTCTTGTAAATCATGAGTCGCGTCTTAATCACCAAACTCAGTCCCTTCTCTCCGCCGCTTCTTTCTCGGCTAATTCCACCACTACACGTTCCACAAACCAGTTTTCTTCCGCTCCACCTAACCGAAGTTGTGGTCGTGGCTTTCGGCGAGGTCGGGGTGGTCGTTCCTTCAATCCATCCTCTCCTAATTTCTTTCCTCCTCAACACACAAATCGTCCTACATGTCAGTTTTGTAATCGCGTTGGCCACACTGTCGTCTCTTGTTATCATCATTTTGATCATGCATATCAATGCCCCCCTTCCTCATCGTTTTCTGCTAATTTTACAAAATTTTCAAATCCCTCAACTTCTTCGAATAGTTGGTTTTCAGATACAGTTGCCTCCACTCACTTCACGTTTGACTTCTCTAAGCTCAATTTGGATTCCTCTTCCTCTCAGGGACTTGATCAAGTAACCATTGGTGATGGCTCCTCTCTGGCTATTCAAAACTTTGGATCTGGCTTACTCTCAACACCTTTGGCAATTTTGTCCTTCGTCAATTACTTCATGTTCCATTGATTTCTAGAAATTTATTATCTGTCCGTCAATTTTGTTTAGACAATTTTGTTTTCTTTGAATTTAACTCATATGGTTTCTTTGTGAAGGATTTACATTTCCAGGAGGTACTCCTTCAGGGCCCCGTTAAGAATGGTCTGTATGTCCTTCCAGATAATCAGGCCATCTCTCTTCCGTCTCAGCATGCTTTCATTGGCGAAAGAACTTTATCGCATATCTAGCATTCCCGACTTGGTCACCCTCTTCCCGTATCACCTTTTTCACTATACGGCATTACAACCTTCCTGTCAACATCACCTTTACCCAGTCTCCTTGTTTGGCATGTCTCCAAGCTAAATCTCATGCTCTACCTCATCCACCCTCATCTTCTCGTTCTAGATTTCCTTTTCAGTTATTATTTTTAGATGTTTGGGGACCTACGCCTGTGCTGTCCTCTAGTCATTTTCGATTTTATCTTTCTATTGTTGATGATTTTACCAAAATACATTTGGCTTGTTCCATTACATGCGAAATCTGAAGTCTCTATAATTTTTTTTATCTTTTGTTAAATATGTGAGCAATATATTTTCTAAAAATATAATTAGCATCCAATCTGATTGGGGTGGCGAGTTCCACCCCTTTCATGCCATTTTGCAAAATATTGAAATTTCTCACAGAATTACATGTCCATACTCTCATTTCCAAAATGGTAGTATTAAAGACGTCATCGCCATATTGTTGAAACTGGGCTTTCTCTTCTAACCCAGTCTTCAATGCCTACCAAATATTGGGTTGACGCCTTCCAAACTGCAGTTTTTCTTATTAATCGAATGCCCACTTCTATTCTTCATTTTATTTCTCATTTTCAAGCTCTTTTTAAATCTCTCCCTGATTATACCTTTTTACGTGTTTTTGGTTCGACCTGTTGGCCCAATCTTCGTCCTTTTAATCGTCACAAATTAGATGTAAAGATCTCAATTGTGTGTATTTTTAGGAGACACTTCTAATAACAAAGGATATAATTGTTTGCATATCCCCAACGGCAAAATTTACATCTCGAGCGATGTCCGTTTTGATGAAATTTTTTTCCCTTTGCCTCTTCTACTGACTATTCCCATCAGGCCTCATCTCCTTCGATCTCACATCACCAATCGAGTCTCTCTACTTCTCTCCCACCACGGGCCACTCTTAATTCCTCACCTCACCCCACGACCCAGTCTAGCCCACAAGATAATCCTTCATTGTCTACCTTAGAAGAATTCACTCCCTCCCAAACTCAAGCCCATGAGCTTCTTCCTCCTAACTCTACGTGCACAATAGTTTCTCCCGAAAGTTCTCCTTCCAGTTCCTCTACTGCGTCGTCACTCTCGTCTCCTTTAACTCCTCTTCCTCACTTTGCCTCTTCAACTCCTATCCTTCATTCTCCCTCCAATAATCATCACATGATTATCCAGTCTAAAGCCCAAGTTATTCGACCTCTACGACGCCACGATGGGACTATTCCTTGGCCACCATCGAAACACTCACATCTCTAACCGAAGCCTACCCCATTCCTGATGAACTCGGCTCGTACACGGAGGCTTCCAAATTCACTCTCTGACGTGCTGCCATGGCTAGTGAGTTTGAAGCTCTCTTCAGAAATCAAACTTGGATCCTCGTCCCTTCTCACCCGAATCAAAATCTCCTAGGCTTTAAGTGGGTTCTTAAGACCAAATGGCTTGCCGATGGAACCATTGAGCGACACAAGGCTCGCCTTGTCTCAAAAGGGTTTCATCAACAAGCCAGGCTTGACTACTCAGAAACATTCAGCCCTATAGTCAAGCTAGTTACCGTGCGCCTATTGATCTCCATTGCAGTGACCAGACGATGGCCTCTTTATCAGCTAGACATATAGAATGCTTTCTTGCATGGGACTTGGAGGAGGATGTCTACATGCAACAACCAACGGAGTTTGTTAATTCTGATTTTCCTCATTATGTTTGCAAATTGAAAAAATCCATTTATGGTTTGAAACAAGCCCCTAGGGCTTGGTTTTCAAAGCTTAGTTCGAAACTCACAGATCTTGGTTTTCGTCTTTCACTTTCTGATTCTTCAGTATTTATTTTTACCTCTGCTACTGCCTCCATTTATGTGTTAATTTACGTAGATGATATCATTGTTACTGCCTCAAATTCGTCTCTTATTTTTAACTTTATCTCCTCACTGTCCATATTTTTCCCTGTAAAGGATCTTGGCTTTCTTCATTTTTATTTTTTTTTCTGGGTATTCACATCAGTCGAACAACTACGGGTCTTTTTCTCTCACAATCTCGTTATATTTATGATCTCTTAACTCGAACTAATATGCATGAGTCAAAACCAATGTCTACACCAATGTCATCCTCGTCTAAATTCTCTGCCCTCATGGATCCTCTTTTGAAGATCCTCAACTTTACAAAAGCATTGTTCGTAGTCTACAATATCTGTCCTTCACTCGTCCTGACATTTCATTTGTTGTTAATAAAGTCTATCAGTACATGCACTCTCCCCGTAATTCTCATTGGTAAGCAGTCAAATGCATACTGCATTATCTCCGCCTCACTAGCTCCTTTGGCCTCTTCTTCTCATCTACTTCTACCTTTAAACTCATTGCCTTCTCAGATGCTGATTAGGCTAATTATCCAGATGATCGGAAGTCGACAGGTATTTTTGTGTTTATTTTGGGTCTCATTTAGTGTCATGGGGTTCCAAGAAACAACCAACAATAGCCCGATCCTCCACTGAAGCGGAATATAAATCCATTGCAAACACTGCTTGTGAACTTTTGTGGATACAATCTTTATTGAAAAAATTAGGGATTTTTATTTTTGATGTCCTAAACTTGTTATGTGATAATATTGATGCGACTTATCTTTCAGTTAATCTCATCTTACACTCAAGAACTAAACATGTGGATCTTGATTATCATTTTGTACGAGACCTTGTCACTAACAAAACTCTCACTGTTTCTTTTGTTCCAAGTAAAGAACAGATTGCAGATATTCTCACTAAGCCACTCTCTTGAGCACGCTTTACTCTCTTACATTCAAGCCTCACTATTCACCATGTGCCGCTTGAAATGCGAGGGGATATTAGAGCATGTGAACCTGCATCAGAGGATAACACCTCACCACAACCTTCCAGAATAAAATTCTATCGGAATGCAAACATTAATTCTGTCTAATAGGATTACTTTAGCATATTCTAAAGAATGTTGTAATATCCTATAAATAGTGAATAATACTCAGCTGTGTAAGAAAATATAGTTGAAAAGTTTGTATTTTATTCTGTGTGTATATTCCGTTTTGATCAATTCTAGTTGATGAATTTTACCGTATATATTGTGTGCATTGGCTTTTACTCTACGTTTTAGTTTATTCAACAGTCACGTACTGTACTTAGTGGGAGGCATGCAGCCATGTGTCATCGTGGATAGCGGCCATGATTAACTATTTTTTTGAAGAAAACTTTTGGGTACGTAATCGTTGGAAGAAGAGATGTTTCTAGATACCAAACAGGGAGACATATGCATGATCATCAACAATCGATAAAGAACAGGATTAGTTTGCTTCGATCGTGCTTGATGTGCATCATGTTGTGTATTGATATTGCATTATAATAAATTATATCACCGTACGTGTCTATTATGCGCGATTAATGTTTCCAACTTTCCGTACGCGTGTGGTGAAACTACCTAGGTTTTTATAACGAATAATGTGTAGTGGAATATGTAAGTGTTATGTAATTATTTAAAAAAAAATAAAATTTATTATTAAAAAATTAATTTATTTTTATATGAGTTCTATATTATTTATTTACTTTAATTCAAAATAATTACATAATATTTGTGCATTCACGACTGTAACTATTATTTATCTTTTATAATATTTTAGTTAAAAATTATTGCACAAATACCCCTCAAAAATATTTATTTTTTGATAAAATAAATTACCTAGTGATCAATAAGGGTAGTACTTTTCAATTTTTTTTTTTTTTTTTGAATTTAAAGGGACAATTTAATTTTTTTAAGAGAAAAAGGGATCAATATTGCATTGTATTTTTGGTGGTTTAATTGTGGGTGATTGCCAAAAGTTAGTTTATGTGATGGTTGCAAATCAATTGGGATGTAATTCGTTTCATGCCATATCTTTATTATTAATATAAATGAAATATACATATATATAAAGCTCAAAAACATGATCGATCAGATGTTGATCTTGGCCTTCTGCAAGTGTTTCTGGAAGCAATAACAGAGTGGTAACAAAAATGTACGTACGCAGGATGGACAAGCAAGAAAGCAAAAGCATTTGGATCGTATAGATAAGTTCGATGTGCAGATATTCATAAGAATATAATATTATTTGACCAATTTGTGGTCGGTAATTATTTGTTAGATAGATGTTGGATGGGATATGCAGCGTACACTCAATTTTCATGTCATTAATGCCTTTGAATTTGGTTCCCCAGATTGAGTGTGCGCCTTAAATGAAGTCATGTATTAATTCTGAACACTCAAATTAAGGTTCTTGGGTGCTTCTGGAAGCAATAAAACAAGGGTTAAGATTAATGTACGTTGGATCGAGAAGCAATTAAGACCATGTGAACACTAGGGTTTTGACCGCATGCAGCCCAAATCTCTGTATACCTACATATGTAGATTACGAGATTTTATAGCATTTTGACTGATTTATGTGTTTGTGTTAGATAGGGGTGGATGAGATGCAGCACCTGATTTTCAGCCATTTCTTGACTTTGGTTTCACGGATAGAGTGTGATCAAAGCGTTACAAGTTTGCTACCTCAGATAAAGCAACAGGCCTTGTTATTTTTAATTTGGAGATAGAGAGGACACCTGTCACTGTTGTATTAGCCACGTGGCTGGTTAGTACTGGTCTGATTGAAAATATGGTACAGCTTGGAAAGTTGCATTATGGCAAGTTAGACATATGCATCTTTCAAAGGAGTGACACTTCATCATTTATATACTATTTTTTTTTTTAATTCCTCTGAACTATATATACTTTGAATAATTTTTTGTCTATATCTCAATAATGCATCAGCAGCTAGAGTAACATGAGATTCTTTATATCTATGGAGTTCATGTAAAATAAATCATTTTCTTTCTTGAAATAATGATACTAATAAATACCAGATCCCTTAAGGTAAAATCAACTGATATATATTTATTCCCATCTTTTGCACGAAAACTGAATTGCATGTGCTTATATATATATATATATATATATATATATATATATATATAGCACATATATAGCACAGAAAGATCAGAAAAGCTTCGAAATCAAATAAAATGGTTCGTCTAATAATTATTATCATGAAGAGCTAGCAGATCAGATCAAGTTCTGTCCCAGTAATACGTTCTAATAATTAAGAAACAGATCGTAGTGGTACTCTTGAAGAGAAAATCTGAGAAAAATAAAAAATAAACTGGAAGACGTGTAATTTTCTCATCTAATCTCATCTCATATCGTATAATTATTATAAATTTTTTAAATTTTTATATGAAATATAACAAATAATTTAACTTTTTTAAGTCTAAAAAAAATTAAAAAATAAAAAAATAATATTATAACAAATATTTTATTTAACTTTTTAACAAAATATTTCATCTCTTTCATGCATATATATATATATATATTTTGCAGAGGAGAAGCATGATGCATTATATGCTTCATGTATGACATCTTTATACGTACACGTGGCCTGAGGTCGGCACCAAATCCGTCTGACTACAATGTATATCTCAAACTTCTCCTCCAATATATATAAAGGTCATCATCGACGACTATTAGGAACAACAAGTACACTTTTTGTTTTTTGTTTCAGAGACCACTACTTTAACTTTGCGTCTTCGGTACTGATGATCAGTTACCACGCACCTTAATAATTTCCTACTACCTTTACAAAAAAAGAAAAAAAAAAGCTTCCGTTTTTTGGCAACCGTACCAGCTGTTAATCCAGATAACAAACATCAATGGGAAGAGCACCAGCTTGTTGTGAGAAGAATGGGCTCAAGAAAGGTCCTTGGACTCCAGACGAAGATCTTAAGCTCATAAACCATATTCAGCTCCATGGTCCTGGCAACTGGAGAAACCTTCCAAAGAATGCTGGTATCCTCTCAATTAACAGCTTCTAATTTCTCCATCAATACATATATATATACATGCATAGCTTTGATCGCATAAATATTTATTTATTGTTTTGCAGGCAGCTTAATTAATTAATTTGTGATTATGATTTATGCTAACATAATAGAGGCTTAATTATATATTGATCTTCACTAATTACTCATGTAATTTATAAACAGGTTTGCAAAGATGTGGAAAGAGCTGTCGTTTGCGATGGACTAACTATTTGAGGCCTGATATCAAGAGGGGAAGATTCTCATTTGAAGAAGAAGAGACAATAATCCAATTGCACAGTATCTTAGGAAACAAGTACGTACGTAAGATATATTTAGTTAATATATTTATTTATGCCTGATGTCAAGATCAAATGGTAGTTTCTTGATCGTAAGATCTGGTTAGTTTTGTAACTTACAATAATTTCTTAATCAGATGGTCATCCATAGCCGCTCGATTACCGGGAAGAACTGATAATGAAATCAAGAATTACTGGAACACCCACATCAGAAAAAGGATGCTAAGAATGGGAATTGATCCTGTGACTCATGCTCCTCGCCTCGATCTTCTTGATCTATCCTCCATCCTAAGTTCATCTGTTTGCAACCCCACAATCCTCAATGTGTCAAACTTACTGGCCGGCTCTCAACCCCTTGTGAATCCAGAAATGTTAAAGCTAGCCGCCGCTATCTTGTCACTAAAACAGGAAAACCTAATACCCATAGCAAGAAATCTTCAGGAAAACCAGATTTTCGATTCCTTAATGCAAAACCAAGTCCAACCGTTACAGCTTAATCAGTATCAAACTCCAGTACTACAACAAGGGTTGTTCTCATCGGAGATGTCAAACCAACTCGTGCAAGCCAATAATTTAGAAGGGTTATGTTCGAAGGTGGCAACTTTTGGTAATTGCTCAGATAATTCGATACCTTCAGACTTGAATGAAGATTTTGTTTGCCACCCAAACCATGGGAATTGCAGCTCTAATCCTACGGTTCCTGATATACAAGAAAATTCAGATTTCCAGTCACTATACAATAGCAATCAGAATTTCAGCTTTGAGTCTGTTTTGTCAACACCAATATCAAGCCCTACTCCCATGAATTCATCTTCTACATTCATCAACAGCAGCACTGAAGATGAGAAAGAAAGCTACTGCAGCAACTTGTTTAAGTTCGAAATTCCAGAGGGCTTGGACTTCGATGAATTCATGTAATCAAATTATGTATATAGCCAGATATATATATGAGTGATCATGTTTCTCCTTTTTTGTTTTGTTTTTTGTTTTTGTTTTTTTTTTTTCTCTTGGGGGGTTTCGGTTTGTAGTGGAAGTTGGTAATGAAATTCATTGTTTTTTGTTTAAACCTGTTCCATGTCAGAATTCTCGAGTAATAATTCCATTAATTATGGCGTAAACGACGACTGATTGAAATAGAGGGGCCCCCCTAAACGAGGAGTTTGGCCAAGGAACTGATGCATCATGAGAAATACTGTCTGCACAAAGATTTTATAAAAACAGAATTTATAAATTGGGTAGATCAATTCATGTTAGATAATAAATCTATTCTATAAAATAACTTTTATATCAAATTACTTTAATTTATAAAATTATAAGATCAAAATTTGCAGATTTCAAATTTATTATTTCATCATAATAGAATTTGCTCCAAAATCAACTATATATGATCTTAATTAGTCTGTTAACTGAAAATAAAATTAAAACTCTCCCAAATCCCAATAATATATATACCCATACGTACTTTCTGTTTATATTTAGTAACGATGGCAGGAGGAATGCATATAAGAAAAAGAGAACAATTTTCAGGAATATTTAAATAATTTAGATTTAAATATTTGTGTTTCGGGTCGAGAGTTAGGGCTCGTTTAGATAATGAGACGAGATAATTTTAAATAAATTAAATAACATATTGTTAGAATATTAATTTTTAATATTATTATTATTTTAAAATTTTAAAAAATTAAATTATTTATTATATATTATATGAAAATTTAAAAAAATTATAATAATAAAATGAAATAAAAAAAAGATGGCGTGTGATGGCTTTGAATCCAAATAAGCATGTGAATATTAACTGAAAAAGTACAGTTCTTTGGTCAAAATTTGAAATTTGTATTGAAGTTGATTGAAATGATGGTATGTAATTGGCTTGCACAACCATATTATTTCTCTTTTTTTTTTTTCTTTATGCATGGTTATTAAACTTATGAATTATTATATATTAGGTCTCTTTTGGTTATATAAACCATCTCATCTAATTATTATAATTTTTTTAAACTCTCATATAAAATATAATAAATAATTTAATTTTTTCAAATCTTAAAATAAAAACTATATTAAAAAATTATATTCTAAAAATATTTTATTCAATTTTCAACTTTCATTTAATCTCATTTTATCTCATCTGTGTAACTAAACAAGGCCTGATGTTTTTCTTCATCTTAAATTCTGTCATTCCAAATTTCCAATAACACCATTATTGAAGTTACACATTTTTCAAAATACAGTTTCATATTTCAATCACTTAAATATACGGTTAATTAAAATTCAAAACATCAACATAATTATATATATATATATATATATAAATATATAATTGATAATGATAAAATCTAAGATGATCAAGAACAACATTAATTAGCACTGGCCTGCAATATATGAGATGAGAAGCAATGAAGCATCCAGTACTGGCTGATCATCAACCACAATAATTAGCAG
The DNA here is from genome assembly GCF_001411555.2 of Juglans regia. Lineage (NCBI taxonomy): Eukaryota > Viridiplantae > Streptophyta > Magnoliopsida > Fagales > Juglandaceae > Juglans > Juglans regia. The sequence goes on from NC_049903.1 coordinate 7,048,305, forward strand.
CTCATCATGTTTGATTTTGAATCTCGAAATTAAGGTCCAAGGATGTGCTTTAATGTTTATATATTACAGGCCACGTACTTTCTTGCACGTCTGGGAATCAACTTTAAGTTTTCAAAGTGGGAAAGGAAATTTAAGCATATATATATAGCGCAGGCGCGCGCTGAGCTAATTAATTTGGTATAAAGCTGGCATGCGTGGGAATCATACCTCATTGCCTCGAACATTTCTACATGACTCGGAGCCAAAGTCGTATTTTTTGACTCAACTTCTCTTGGCTCCGCTCCAACATATAAGATTTGTGCTTCGTTTTGCCTTCTTAAATTATTTTTTAGGTTTTTATTGATCAGCAAATTAAATGTTATATATTAATATACAATGGCAGAATAATATATATATATATATATATATATATATAAGGAGGTAAGGAATCCCGACAAATTAAGACAATATTATTAGAGTATACAATTAATCAATTACTATATATATATAGTTGCCCAAATAAATAAATAAAAAATGAGAAAAGGTTCATGAGTACCACAAGGGTGATGATTGATTTAGAAATATAGATTTGATTAATGAATCATTTTAATTTTTTTACAGAAAATAAATTCTGTGCTTCTGTATAATTAGGTTGTATTAGAGAATTCATCAAGAAACTCCATGTTCTTCACTTACTACAGATCATTACAATATCGACTCTTGTCTTTTCTTTTCCATTTTTATTCCTTTTTAAAAGCAAATAAGCTTGCATTTGGAACAAGGCAAAGTGGAGAAAAGTTTAAAAGAAAACAACCGATCGAGACCTACAAACTATGAGAAATAATATTTATAATCGTGGAGTGCGTAAGCACCGCATAATGATCATTTTGAGAAAAGTCATGAGTACTAAATACGGGATCCATATGAAAAAAATTAATTTTTTAATAGTAGACCTTACTCTTTTTCAAAAAGATTGCACGACACTTGCGCACTCTACGACTGTATGTAGCATTGTTCACAAACTATATGGATAATTATTAATATGACTATGGGCGGGTCTTTTCCTCTATGGAACCAAGGTGTGAAGATTGGATTGTGTAAAATCACCAATACTTGTCACAAAAGATAAAGGTGATGGAAAGAAGTAGATTTTATTATTTATTTTATATCTTAACACTCTCCCTCACGTGTGGGCTAAATTCTCATTCAATGTATGGCCCAACACATGAAATGTTTAATTAAATTGGGTAGAGTGTAGAGTCGGGGTTCGAACTCAGGACTTCTGCTCTGATACCATGTAAAATTAGCACTTTTCTCAAAAGTTTAAACTGATACGAATATGTGGATTTTATTATTTATTTTTAACTTAATAGATTGTTTCTTTTGAAGAGGTAGCGACCTGCTTTGCTAAGTCGTACGCACAAGAGTTTGCACTATATGCAGAATTAAAGTGCTCCAATCAATCTAATTAAGGATGCTCTTTTTGATCTGGATGATTGGGTTGAGTCCTCATGTCTAGTTGCTATTACTTGAAGGGTTTAATTTCTATGGCCTCTTGCACAGATTGTGAGTCCCCTTCTATTGTTACCGTCTTGTGGTTAAGGTTATGAGCTTCGGTTGTTGCTAGCCAGGAAGCTTCCTTCACCTGATCATGTGGTTGGTTCTCATGTAGAGATAAAAGAGTGCTTATTCCGATACTGATCAAAACTCACAAATGCTAGCCTTCAGATTTGCTTATTTGAATCAAGTACCTTTTATTAATATTAAAACTCAAAATGGGGATAAAAAGGCAAGAGGATACATTTAATACTAGATAAAAGCTATAGCCATAAAAGAATTTCATAAAAGTAGACTCTCAAAATGGGGATAAAAAGGCAATAGGATACATTTAATTACTCAAGTTGATTCAAATATATGAATCATCGTTGATTTGTTTCAAACTTCCGCATTATTTTTCTCACCACCTAACTAGCTAACAATACAAAAGCACACAACGGCGCCATAAGTCAGCATAAGCTCCATAATGATTTCTTTTTTTCTTGGATTTACAACTGTTATTCTAGACCGGATAGGAATAAATTATGTACATATTGACTTGCCCAGAAAAAAAAAAAAAAAAAAATGTACCTTTTGACGTTGCCAGAAGGTGACTCATGATTTCCATAATACATAGCGTGCACACAACAAATACATAATTTAGATGCAAAAAATAATATTTTACATAATTTACAAGAAGCTTCGAAAAAAAAGAAGAAAAATGCATTAGAATCTTATGTGTAAAAATGATGAATAATTCTATTTGAAGATTTTTACACTACAAATCATCCATGTAAGTGACGTAATCTGATTTGGAAGAGAAATTTTAAAATTTGAATCTTACCAATCAAATGATGTCATGTAGATAATGTATGGTGTAAAGACTTTCAAATAGCACTACATGCACAAGACAAGAACACTGAGAAGAGATTCTGAACCAATTAAATTTAAATTTCGTTAGAAGATATAAAAACGGCCTTATCAATATTAATCCTTGGCTTGAAGTAACCTCGTTCGTTTGTTTTGATATAAAATAAATGTTTTAAGAAAAAGAATTAATGGGAAAATTATTTCAGTAAAAAGCAAATTGATGTTTTTCAATAAAAGGTTTTGCTAACTTCAGAAGTACTGAACATACTCCATTTAATTAAGTACTTAAGTACCAATGCCATTGAAAATTAAGTTCAAATAAACTGAGGATTGAGGTTGCGTTTAGGCAGTAAGGTGATCTCAGATATTCTATGAATAATAGTAAAAAAATAATGATAAAATAATAATAAAATATTAAATAATAATGAATAGTAATAAAAAATAGATGAAAAGTAAAAATAAGCCCTAAATATCTTAATCCTTAAAATTATTGTATTCAGGCCACTCGCTCGCTAAAGTAATATAAAGTTATAAGAGTTCTTCTATGGACAGTCCGTGATACGTAACCGTGGTACAATCGGTTGACACGTCAGTTGATTTTTTGTTAGATCATGAAAAGAGAAAGAATAAACGAAAGAGGGTTGGCAAATCGAGCGAGCATAACCGAGCGAGCAGACAGAGCTTCTCTTTGTCTTCGTGGAGCTTCTCTTCACGTGTAACCAAGTGAGCTTCTCTTCGTGGGTTGGCAAATCGATCTGTTTACCGTGGGTTAGAGCTTCTCTGCTTCTTTGTGGAGCTTCTCTTCGTGTGTAACCTAGCTTCGTGCGTAAAAGAGTTCACTTTAAAAATGAAAGCGACAAACCTCTCTTTTGTGGCAACTAGGGGACATCGCAGGTGATGTGAACTCCGGCGTCCGATGACCGGGCAATGGACTTCTTCTGAGCACGAAACAGAAAGGGTTTTCGTAAAATTGTTTGTGGCTACAAGACAAATATGCCGCTTCTCTCCGTTTGGTTAATAATTCAACTGCTTTAGAGTCTATGGATTGGCTACTACTTGAGAAATCGAGATCCTTAGACCTTTCCTCATTACTTTCGAACCAAATCGCACTACTAGGCTTACCATTACAAGAACAAGAATAGGTGGTCTCACAAGCACTTTTATCGAAAGCAATTTTGTCCTCCATGGCCACATTTTTTTTCTGCATTCGTTTTGGGCTTTTGTTGGAGGTTCGGCAAACTAATGAATCCCATTTCAAAATGTCCTTCATTGAGATGTTAATTCTATCACCTGCAATCTCACAATTTCAGCCCTAATGGGTCAGTCTCTTTACTATTGACCCAAATAAACCAAAATCTATGGTTTTTGGGTTTTGAAGCTGACAATTGTTTCTGAATTCTCAGAGAAGCTTCAAAAAAAGAGTTGTGATTTTGGCAGGATTGTGAAGGAAAATGGCATTTGGGCTTCTATAAGGGCTCTTGGCCAGAGATGAAAAATCAAAGAGTAGATATTTCCTAAGATCCGGGAAGTCATGGAAGGGAGAAAGCAAGCGTTTTGGCAAAAGTCTCAAGGAAAGCTCAGCGTTTTGTAGATGGATTTTTGTTTCTTGACATCTTGTAATTAGGTCTTGGGTGAGGGCCCTTTGAGTCGGTAGCATTTACCAGCAATGTAGTTCTTAAGAAGGAATGGTTCTTGGTTTTTTTCCAGTAGCTAGTGCAAGTGCTTTTGAGCCATGCGAGGAGAAAGGAAACTCATGGGAGGAGAAGGGAAAAAAACGAAATGAGGGAGGAAGAAGACCCAAAGGCTAGAGGGTTTTCTTTTTTTCTTTTTATTATTATTATTAAGGGCTATAGGGTTTGAACTTGGTTCTCCCTTTTGAAGATTAGTGATCTTACGCCATTTGGTCCAAAAGAGCATTGTTTTCAAAAGAACTCATTGTGCAATAAAAAATGTAAATTTCTAAAAATTGCATACTTTTCTTTTTTACATCCTTCATTATCACCCGCCACCTAAGCTGCATAGGAAATGCCTAAATCTGATTTCAGGAAACAATGAAGTTTCATAGGAATTTTCTTTCTAGGTACAGGTAGTCTCCATCTTCACAATAATGTTTATTTCACTGAGATTCTCTCTTCAAGACAGTGCCCAGATCGTTACGCCTTACTTAAGGATTAAAACTTACCCAACAAGGAACTTCACTATTTTAGAACCGTCATAGTTATGGTGGTCGTTCACTGGAACTTCGGTAGCTGGCTCCTTTATCTTCAAATCACCAACTTCCTTGACCATCTTGGCACTGGGTAGGCATCAACCTTATATATGGTCTTACGAGCTTGTGGAGGCTTATGTTTTGGTAAAATCTCCCGACTTTTTCCTTATTTATATGACAAAAAGCAAAAGACTAAATATTAATGACTCCGAATTTTTTTTTTTTTATAAGGGGGGTGGGGGTTCAAATCCAAGGTTTGTCATTTGGAGAACCGAGCTATATGCTATCAGGCCATCGGGCTTTTGGCAATAACTCCAACTTTGATTTTAGAGTTATTACCAAATTCTACTAGGGAAGGTAATTTCTCCTGTGGTCCACCTTCATGACCCTTGGGTGGTGAAATAGAAAAGTGGGTGAACTATTCAAAAATAAATAAATAAAGATAAAAATAAAAAATAAAAGTTGATGAACAAGAAAATTAGCAAAGAAATAGCAAAATTAACTAGCCGTATTAGTGTACTAATTAACCAGGCAGGAAATTTGGGAAACCCGCTTGAAGGATTGAAATCTTGTTGACAAATGTTGAGGGCTGTTTTTGCACACCCATATGGCAGTCAGCAGTTGAATAATCAAGAAGCATTGTACATAATAGTCCAAAAGCCCCAGCAACCAAATGACCCAGAAAGGAAGCCCAAAGACCAAACGAAATGGGTACCGCATGTAATGCTTGAAGAGCCCACGAAGTGTTCCTGGGCTCAACCATATTATTCTACACCAACAATAGAAAGAGGATTGCAAGTAACAGCAATAGAATTGCACAAAAATGGTGTTCTCGGAGAAAATCACTCCAATGGCAGTAAGAACATGAAAGGCTATTTGTAGCTATATAAGTATAGGAAAATGATAGTATGTTCATTTTGACCACTCATGAATTTATTTATTTATTTTTTTAATTTTTCTACTTGATTTATGGTTAAGGAAGTAACTATTAATGTATTAATGTATTTTTTAATTTTTTAAAAATATTTAAAAAATATAAAAATTATATATTGATGTATTTTTTTAATTCTTTAAAAATATTTAAAGATATTTAAAAAATATAAAAAAAAAATATATATATATATATATATATAATTTTCACTAAATGACACACCAAGTGGTCAAACCTTGGCGACATACTAGCAACATCCATAAGTGCGTAATCATTTTCTTTCTACTAGTGGTGTATATAAGTCCATGAGTCATCTCATTCGGAAGATGACCATGGCCAATGACTCAAGGCCTGGGTGTAGGGGTGGGTAGTGGGGCCCTGTCTTTGTTGCCCCACCCCGCTTCCACCCCGTCCCGCATAGAGTGGGCCTAGCGGGGGCGGGATGACCCCACCCGCCCCCACTCCCGCTCCAAATATAAATTTTTATTTATTTATATATATATTGTATATAGATATGTATAATTTATTAAAGACTTAAAATTATATTCAAATCATTAGATTGTCTTGGCCTCCTATATAAAAGTTAGTCTAAGAGGCCAAATCAATTCAAAATCTAACTCTAATGAGTTTAAGTTTTTTTTATATTTATAAATTTTAATTTATAATTTAAATTATATTATAATTTGGGTCTACAAATTTTTTTTTGACACTAATATAATATAAAAAAATTATATTACAATAATCACCATTAGCCACTTTCACATTGAGCTTATTTGTCATCTTCTTGAGCTATCTAACTTTCTAAACTAATGAAGGATTTTGCAAGTTGTGAGTATTTTCTAAATCAAACATCTAGAACCTCATCTCTAAATTCCTGTTCAACAATTATTTCTTCTAGCTCGGCAGAAACATAAAATATCCTTGCATAAAATAAATCTCAATAGTCTTGCAAACATGAGAATCATCTTTCAGTAGTAACATAAACCTTTTTTCATCAATCTTGAGTTGAAGAGATTTCATGTTTTGTAGATTATCATAGGCTTGCAATTCCTTCTACATGCCATGTATAATGATGTATTCCTCCTTTGAGATTTACGATATTGAAAACAATTTTTGTGCTTCTCAAGTAATCCTTTGAGCCTATTGGGAAGAGCTTCAAACTAAGATTGTAAATGGAAATTGTGGTTTATAGTCTTCGCTTTGACAAAACTTCCATGCATGGGATCCTCGTTAAAAATCCAATTTGCAATGCTTTAATGAAAGAATCCTACATGGTGACAAGAGTGTTTCCCCCTCCATGGAAGTCATCAAAATCTCTTTAATTTTGTGGAGCTTGATGATAATTAAAGTATTAGTTAATTTTGAAGATCCAACCTATTGGAGTACTATCCCCTTCAAAATGAGGAAAGTCTAATCTAAATCCGACATTTCAACTAATTCTTTATTCTTTACAACCTACTTCGTCAAAGTTCTATTACAATTATCATACTTATAATTACCTGGTTAATTCTTAGATAAATGTTAGTTTTCATCTTTAATTAATCATCTCAAATCATGCCAGCTTATACAAAACAATTTAAATTGTGTTATATATCACTACTTAAAATGTACTACGTCAACATATGTGATCCGAGATGACAAAATATATGATAAAGAACAATATTTCAAATTTTCTTAACATATCAACCATTTGAAATAACTGATTTTTAATTTCTTGTATGTCTCCCTGGTGGACATGTATCTCTTGTATGTCTCCCTGATTTTTAATTGCTTCCTTTAGATAAATAAATAAATAAAAACGAATGCCTTTAGCGTTTACTTTTTTTTTTTTCTTTCTTGTACTGAAGTTTTATAAAATTGGGTTGATCCAAAGTAGCCCAACGTCCAATTACTTGATAAAGTTTCTATATCTCAAACTTAGCAGAAGATTCAAGCCCAAATAATAGAGAGGAGTTGGGCTAATAAAACAGAGATGGCCTGAAGCCCAAATAATACATAAAAAGGCTAGCCTAGTTTTTTTTTTTTTTTTTTTTTAAGGGAAAATGTTTTGGCCTAGTCTAGCTATTGTCATATGAAAAACCATACCGCATCCTATTATTGAACATCTTTTTTGTCGATTCAAACACATGTCAAATAAAATTTAAATGATTCTGAATCTAATATTATTTTCTGTTACTTTAGTGTGTGTATATATATATATATATTTCTGAATCCAAACGCAACCTATTGTGATCCCAGTTGAGGATATCTTCAATAGTTAAGTTAGCGAGAGAAGTAAAAACATCTGAATGAATCTATTAATTATGCGTACCTGGAAGAATATTCTCATGAAGGAACCATCCTGTTTGAGCACACTAGCTACGAATTAAGATGGTGGCGTCTTTCTAAGGTTATTGGCATCTCTGCAAGACTTGCTTCATCAGAGAGAGTAAATCAGTACTCACGAGATAAGCTCTATTCGATAGAAATCTCTGTTGATCACATGAACTCCAGGTGCGGCCACCTAGCTAGCTAGCTAGTCCCGCCAAACATTGTGTTTTACTTATTAACAACATGCATTCCTCGCATTAATATTCATTCACGTGCGTGGCAGCTTCTCGAGCATATATACTTTCTTTAATTAGTCCACCTGATCATGACCTTTCTTCGTCCCTAGTGCATACTTTTTCCCAACAACTATCTTGAACATGAATTGCGTAAAACATGTGAAATAGTAGTATCTGTATAACTTCTCATTGCCTTTGTTGCAATTTCTTTCTTCTAGAATTACCAAAACCAAGATCTTTCGTGCAGTTGGCCGTAAAGACGGACTTTTGTGTTGTCATTACTTTAGCATATATATTGTTTTTACCTAGTATATATATATATATATATACTAGGTAAAAGTAACGTGCAATGCACGTTTGCTTAGTTTATATTTATTTATTTTTGTTAAGAACTAATTTTTTTATTACTAAGGATGTAATGTTTTCAGTTAATTAAATAACGATGTAATTTTTATGTAATTTATAAATAATTACACCATGTGATATATTATAAAATAAGAATATTAATAAAAACTATAAATAACATGGTCCTATAAATAAATTTCGTCCATAGTTTTAAGAAAGTTGTTTGAAATAATTTTGATTCTAGGATAATGATTCAGTATTTTTCTCATATTGCATTGCTTCAATAGAGAGGACATTAAAATGCCTATGATGACGATTTAACATTTTCCTCATCTTGCATTGCCTCAATAGAGAGAACATCAAAATGCCTATATTTTTTCTCCTTCAGTTTCTCTAGATCTATATAAACTTGAATCTTCCAATTTTTTTTTGATAATTTATCCACAACGCTTTTAATATATGATCGATGTTCTTGCAAAATAAAATTTAAATAGCTTTACATAATTAATAAAAAACCAATTTCTTTTTTAATTAATTCATTATAATCAAACTCAATTTTTGGATAAAAAATTTAAAAGATATCTCTTCTGTATGTTCCATCAACTCAACTGCTGAACAACCAAATGTCTCTTCTGCTACTTCACCAAACATAGTAGCAACTAACTTTCCAGTGTTATCGTTTAGTTCAACATATACCCTAACACTTTAAATGCATTGAATATATTATTTTAAATTTTAATAGTGTTAAATTCTAAATTAAATTATATATCAATTATAAATTAAAATTGTAAAATACATACCGTGTTTTGCAGACCCCTTGACTTTTGCAATATATATAAATGAAGCTTTCATTGTATTTATATCCAATTCCTTTATTACATCCAACACATGACATGTAAATAAAATATTTGATCCAAGTCAATCATATTTATCTTCGCCTCTATCCAGAATTTTACTTTCTACGTTAAATCATAATGAATTTTTAGAATGGATGCTTTTGTAAATATTTTAATTTATTACTAATAAAATAATATTTACCGTCAGGGGTTGCAAATTTTAATTTATTAATTTAATTTATCTTCGTTTGTAATTTTTTTTTTAAAAAAAAATTATTACAAAATCTTATCACTTCTCATTATATTAATGAAAGAAATGATTGTTTTAACTGTTGGATACTGTTCTACACAAACAAGATGAAATAAAGAAATAACAATTATTTCATACGCTCAGTTAAATAAATAATCAAATGATAAAATACTATGAAATTAGAATCTAACAAAAGCATGTTTCAATATCACATACAAAAAATGTTTTAGAAACTATTTGCCAAACTTAATTCCCCATTTCAAGCAACTACCAACTATTTCTCTACTAATTATTTTAAAAAATTCCCCTACTAATTTTTTACTTGGATGTTATGATTTTTTTATTTTTTTTAATTGTTGATTTTTAGGGAAAAGATGATGGTTTGCGAGTGGACTCAACCTCGAAAGGAATAAGCAACTTGCCTGCCTGTCTGCAGGCCTCTAAGTTTAATTAATATATATATGGACTCCTCAATTCCTAAAAACTTCCATAAATCATGCTAACTTTAAATATATGATTAGATTTATTCATTCAATGTATTTGAATGTTAAAATTATTGATTATATGTTTACCAATCTTTCTCTTAATTAAATTAAAATTTATGATAAATTATTTACGAAGAAAATAACTATTTATAACATAGAAAATAGATTATTTTTATAAAAAATAACTGATCATAAATTATGTTTCTTAGTTGATCAATGCATGGCTCCACAAAATTCCCGATTTAATAATATGACTTGTGTGAACTATATTTTTGTTGTTTAAATTTGTTTTTGGTTTCTGAATTATGGAACTTAATTTTATTTTTACTATATATTATTTCACTCTATTAAACCCTATTTCGATTTTCCATCCTCACAAAGAGATCGATCAATGCATGTGATTTGTTTCAGTCGGTTTTCAAAATCAATAGGAAAAAAATATAATTGAAACCGGCCTATTAGAGAGCAATTTAATATTCAGCACAAAATTCAATTTGCATTAATGGGGTCTATTAAATTTAAGGGGAAACAGTAAAAATCATTAAAACAAGAATTTACCAATCTCGTTGAGGCAGTGAACGGTAGAAGGAGCAAACCGTCCTTTACAAATTTGCAGGGGTAAAATCGGGAAGCAGGATAGAAGATGAGAAATTACTATTAAAATGACAATTAAAAAAAGGCATGACTGAATTAGAAAAAAGCGTTAACTTTAACGGAAAATAATAAAATCTGTTAAAACAAGAATTTCTATTAAATAGCCACTTTATATATATAGATAGATATATATATCAAATTGACTACTAATAGACATGATAAAAATAAGTCACTCAAAAGAAAAATCGTTTTTTATTTGGGCTTGAAAAGTAGTTAATTGATAAAACAAGACTCACTCGAATTCCAATAATTTGAAATAGGTAATTTAATTTAATATTACACAATCTTAATATATATTCTAAGGTCATTTATTCCTCTAATGTTTCTTTGACACCTGTGGAATCATGGATGACGACAAAAAACAAAAAAAAAAAAGGAAGAAAGAGAAAAAGAAAACAACATTATTCCGTTTATGTCAATTCTCGATCATGTTTTTGTGTCGATCTCAAAGAAAGAAAATAACCATATTCTGTTTGTGTCAATTTTCAAACATGTTGTCGTGTCGATCTCAAGAGTCACTTTTATTCTATCAATCAAGCACGTACGTACCCATTTAACTAAGCTGCTTTTTAGCTAGGTAGGTCGGCCATAACACATAAAACGAGATGAAAAAATATATATATATATATTCTTTAGGTTTGATCTGACAGGAAAAACATTTTGGGTTACCGTAGGAATTGTCAATTTTGGAGTTGATGTTTCTTTCTTCACGGATAACTCAAAACCAAAAGCTGCCGTGTTGTTCCCAGAGACAGTAGTTTCGTGTTGCCATTACCTTATAATAACACATTGTTTGTAGTGTTTTGTCTCTCTTTTAGTTAGAAGCTTTGCCTCTGGGACCTCTATATATTCTCCCCTCGGTCCTCACTTTCCTTTTTTTTTGTCCTTTTTCTTTTTTTTTTAAATAAAATAAGTTTCACGCGGATTCTATTAGAGGTCGCAATTCGTTTGTAGGCCATTTTCAAATTGAGTTAGAACATTCGTCTATATGTGTAAATCCGACTTCGACTTGTTATGATAAATATGTCAAACTTTTAAACTATAACTCGACATATTTAAATAACGAATCATGTTAATGTCACATATTTTTACTCATTTAATAATTAATTAGAACTAAATCAATACAACTTTACCCGACTCATGATTTCAATATGTTTCATATAAATGGATTGAAATAATATATACAGCCCATTTGACTTGATTAACTATAACATAATTTCACATATAAGTTAAATCTATATTTATTAGTAGTCATAATATCTAAAACAAAGATCAAGACTACCTACTAATAAAAATTTTCCAAATTTTAACATTTAATGTAACCAATATTACAAATCTTACAATAATAAATATGAACATAGATCCAGTATTACAATATCAAAAATAAAAATAAAAATATGTTGAGAAATAAAAATATTACAACCTAACAATAACAAAATTATAATTTTAAAATAAAATTTAAATGAATTATTGCGAGTTGATTTGGAATTAAACGGGTTGACCCATTATTGATCTTTTTATTAATCGTATCTTAACAGGTCAACTCATTTTAACCCGAATCTATTTATATTAAATCCGAACTCATTCATTTCATATCATGTACGTGTTGGATTCACGGATCGTGTCACGTATTGTTACTCTTAAAGTTCATTTTAATATAAGATAAATGATTTGAAATTCAAAACATATTTAAAACCCAATTACTAATTTCTGGTTTTTCTTTTGTTAATATTAAATTGATATTAATTTCATATTTAAACATAATATATATTTCTGATTTACATATTAACCTCATGCATGTCTTGATACATTTCGCATTCAAGCTGATCTGACGTCCTCTTCGATAAGATTTTTTTTTTTTTTCACTTCCGTGCATTAGTCATTCGTCAATGTTTTCCGCCATATTTTGTCCCATTATGTATAAGTCATTCCTCAAACGTTTCTTATACCTGTGGATGAAAGGGGAAAAAAGGAAAGAGGGAGAAAGATCAGAACCTTAATTATTCTGTTTATGTCAAATGTCAATCATATTTTTGAGAAAAAAAAAAAAAAAAAAGAAAGAAAGAAAAGAACTTCTTCTGTGCATGTCAATCACGGTTTCGTGTCATGCTTCTTTGCGAAAAGGATAGAGATCACTGGATATTTTCGTTTAGAAAATGTTAGACACAACACTTTTATAACATATTTTATAATTATATCTTAAAATAAAAGATATTATTACAAAATATCTTATAAAAATATTATTATTTTATAAAAATATTCTCATTTTATCCCATTTTATAATTATATATTATGAAAAATATTATGTGGTATTATTACTTTATATATATATATATATATATATATATATAATTTTGGAGTTGGACAATTTAGCCTACGTGGAAAGGATGCATGTTGAAACACGAGTTACCTCAACGAAATGAGAACCCCGAGAAAAAACAAATAAAATTGCGATTGCTCAATGTGAATATATGTGCGGGCGCGTATATATATATATATATATATATATATATATGGATGTATACATACGTGCATGTACTAATTATTGATGTATCAATCATTGATATATTAAAAATTATAAAATTTAAATTTAAAATAAAATCTGATAAAATAAGTTTTGTATGTAAAATTATAAGTATATATAACACTACTTATATATATACATATATACATATATATACACACACATATATAAACGTTGTGTTATTTTTAGGGCAATCGGGAAATACAACTTGTTATAAAATCATTATAGCAATAAAAGCTAGATTTAAAACACTGAGAATTATTTTTATATATTAATTACTTTTACGTCAATATATAATATGTTTTTTTTTATAGGACAATAATATGTTGGATGTGTGATGAACAGATCGACTTGCATATAGTTTTTTGGCACATATCTACATATATGTGTGTGTGTGTATGAATCCTGCACGTGAAGCCACAACTGTCTCAGCCATGCATGCATATATCTTTAATTATCATGTGAATCATACATTTTAAAAGATCAGTAAGGACATAAGAGAAAACAAAGCAGTCATCCTCTCGAGCAGAAATTTGGTTGATATAAGCCCAAAAGAAATTAAATGAATTTGGTCAAAACAAGAAGGCACATATATATAAATATATATATACTAGGTAAAAGCAACGTGCAATGCACGTTTGCTTAATTTTTATTTATTTATTTTTTGTTAAGAACTAATTTTTTATTAATAAGGACGTAATGCTTTGATCAATTAAATAACGATGTAATGTTTATGTAATTTATAAATAATTACACTCTGTGATATATTATAAAAGAAGTGCATTAATAAAAGCTATAACATGGTCGAGTTGACCTCCACTGCGTGCACATCCTAGAGGGTCTAGTACTGCCACCTCCACTTAAGAGACATACCTCGGTTCCCCTTTATATCTCTGGCATCTTTCTTTTCCTTTGCAACTCCGAAAACATCGTGGCATAAGTTCTTCTTGGAAGTAGAAACCTGCAGTGGTAAACCATAGTCAATGTCTAACAATATGATGAGTAAATGAATGAAAACTATAGTGGGCTACACAACAATGTGCATGGTGGGAAGGCTCCCTTACATTAGAGAATTCAGGTTCAGATGCCCCACAGAGCTCAATCAACTTAAGCTTGTCTACCTTGAGCTGTAAAACAAGCAGTAAATAAATTTGTAAATTGCTCAAAAAGAACAGAAGGCAACTAATTTCCCTGCCTATGTATGGTGAGAGAGACAAAGAGGGATCATGAATGAGGGGCGAGTGAAGTCAGCACTTGCATGCTGAGAAGTTGGCAATGAAGCCAGAAACCGTTCCTTAAAACTGGAAAGCAAACATGTTAGCAATTGCTCACATATAAACATTTACAAAAATTATACAGGGATCATTGACTATAAACTTTTACCATTTTGGATCAAATAGTACAAAGTAATCACTAACGTTTGAAACACCTAGCAAATTGCAAATTGCAAAAGCAACAATCTTCACACTTACAGGAATTTTCTCAAACACAGAGATAGCATATGAACATAAAGAGAGAGAAGTTGGAAACTTGGGCAATACAAACGGAAATGGGTCTTACATAGATAAGCCCTTTTTCACAAAAGGAATGAGCCTCACACATCCAAACTAAATTGCCAATTCCTTTACATCCAGGTTGTTCTTGCAACACCACAAATCCAATCAGATCCAATCTAGGCCCCATTCTCACCAATATATTACAGCAAAATAAAAAAATTGTCTATGACAGAATTCCCAAAAGAAAGTATAAATTTTGATGAGAAGCCTAGAAGGGTGGTGGATCTACTGGATTGTTTGAGAGGTTTTCAGGTAATTCCAAAATTGCGGTCATTTGTAGGTACTTTGTTAAGTGGCAGTCACTTAAAACAAACACAGTCAAGAGACACAATCAGTATCTTGCCTTATATCAATTGAAGTATCTTCAGAGTGAGGAGGAGGTGGGGCAGTGTAACCAGGTTGTTAAGGCTGCAAAAATAGAATTTTTACATGAACGTCAATAAGTTGTCAATAAGCTGACATTACCTCTCAACTCATTAGTGGAACCAACTCTTCTCAAGCAAATTCACACTATCATGCGGACAAATTTTATATTCAAGCATGAGATCATGTTATTGAAGCAAACTCTTCACCATGTCTATGCAAAATGCAGCTCAAAAATACAAATACTTCAAATGTGCATAAGACATTTAAAATAAAATCAATTCTATGTGAAACAAAAGGGATCATTAAGGCATTATATCTCTAATACAAAAGGAGATACATTACCCCGCATGGTATCTAAAATATGAAAGATTTCAGTCAAATAAATAACTAACTTCCCAATAGCCATCCTCATGGGCCAACAATTCTCAGGCAAAAAATCAATGTCATTCCTGGGCACTCATAAACTAAACCGTAAAAAACCAGAATAATGTTGTGGTTATAAAAACCCCTAAAATTCTGTACTGGAACGGAAAAAAAAATGAAACCAACATAAATAAATAAAAATGATATGAAATATGACCAATAAAAGGGAATGAAAATCATAAACGTATTTGCAGATTCTATTGTAAAAAGTAATCTTGGCAACTGGCAAATACCTTATGATTCATGCCAAACAGAGAGTATATCACAACTGCATATATAAAATGACA